>NC_073307.1:92081749-92100506 GCF_027595985.1 Sorex araneus
TTCCAGAAGCTTGGCAGTCACACCCACAAACTGACCCCAGCGCCATGTAATCTCATCAACGGCCAAGACCCAGGGACTATAAACTTTAGCTCCCAGAAGAGAGCTCCACAGAATTTCCTAGAACAGCCAAGTGACCGCTTTACATTCTACCTCACTTACTTATCAAAAGTATCACACATTTTTTTGGTTTCTAGCACACTTGCTTATATTCTCTTATAGTCAGGCAAATGACTCCAGAATGAAATCCAACAACCTTCACACACTTCCCTCTTACGGTGGTGGGAAGGTGCTCAGTGGTGGGATTGGTGTTTGAATATTATCTGTAACAAACTGTTATGAACTACTTTTATGAAAATAAAATATTTTTTTTAAATTGAGTAAACCACAGTCCTTGCTCTCAGTGCTTCACTGTACAGCATTTCCACGGAAGTGAACGATGAAAATGGTGCCCAAAGAAGAACTGAGTCTTACTTGGTATAAATATTTTACGACGTGAGTGTTCTCACAGATGCTTCAAAGCCTGGCTGGTGATGGTGCGGAGTGACGGGCTGACTTATAAATGAAAACAAGGATGCTGTTTGTTACAACAGCGGAGCAGCAGAGTTCAGGAAGGGGAAGCTGACCCAGCGAGGGATACACTGCATGCTGGAGTGAGAGTTCAGTACAAGATCTCTGGGCAGAGAGAGGGAACTCTTCTGGGAACCTTGTTTGCTTAAAAAAAAAAAAAAAAAACTCTGTGGACCAGAGAGATAGAACAAGCAAAGATTAAGTCTCCTTCCTTGCATAAGGTGGACCCTGGTTCAATTTCTAGCATCTCATCCCTGAGAACCACCAGAAGAGCCCTGAGCACTACTGGGTATGGCCCAAAAGACAACAGAGAGAGAGAGACAGACAGACAGACAGACAGAGAGACAGAGAAAGACAGAGATAGAGACAAACAGAGACAGAGAGACAAAGACAGAGAGAGAGAAAGAGAGACAAAGAGACCGAGAGAGGCAGAGACAGACAGAGAAAGAGGCAGAGACAGAAACAGAGACAGACAGACAGACAGACAGACAGACAGAGAACACCTCTGGATCCCACACCACAACTAATGTCCTCATCCGTCAAGCAAGGCCATAATAATTTTAACTTAAACACTTTTTCAAAGTACATTTAATAAATCTCCCCCCAAAGTTCATAGAAAGATTCTAACCGAGTGCACCCAGAGACACTTAACGTTAAGCAAATATCACCTCCTGATGAGTCCCCCAAACGGCTCCGCTGGAAGGCAGAGTCCTAAGTGGCGAGCGCAATCACAGGCTGTTGAACAAAAGCCAACTCCACGTTGGAGACCATCTGCCCAACGTGACGTCTGGGGGCCGGAGCGGTTCATCTGGAACCATTTTTCTCGAGCAGCTGATGGGGCCCGTTCCTGGTGTGTGACAATAAAACCAAGTCATCTGCATAAAAAAGACATTTAACTTTCTGTTCCTAGTAGCAAAGGGCAATTCATTCCACTCATCCAAAACTCCTCGCACGTTGTAAAGTACCTGCTAAAGAGAGCTGGGAGCAGTGCGTGCGGCCCGGGCAGCGTTTCTCCAGATGCCAGCCCCGACGCTGCACTGAGGTTCGTGCTCTGGCCGGGCACCGGCCACGGCGTGAGGATTAATACCGAGGGCCCGGAGCTTACTCCGTAATTGGTTTCTCTCCACATTATTAGTTTCTCTCCACCGAGTCAAAGGCCAAAATCAGTCATTGTCACTGCAAGTCTTATATTGTTCTTGACAAATTTTTTCCACAGGTGGCATAAAAAAAAAGGTCAATAGTGTAGAATTAATGTGCTTCATACCCCAGGGCTTCGCTCACAGAATTTTAGCCAGAGAAGCCCAAGGCTCGGAGTTTATAAAAGAGGAAGCTCAGGTCAGAGAGAGAGAGAGAGAGAGAGAGAGAGAGAGCAGGATTCGAGGAGCTTGCTTTGCACATGGCCGGCCATGGCTCCTTCCGTAGCACTCACTGTGTGGCCCCTGGAATACTGGCTGGGGTGATTCCTGAGCACAGAGCCAGGAACAAGCCTTGAGCACAGAGCGGGGAGGGGAGGGCAGGAAGGGGAGGGAAGGGTGGGAGGGGAGAGGAGAGGAGAGGAGAGGAGAGGAGAGGAGAGGAGAGGAGAGGAGAGGAGAGGAGAGGAGAGAGGAGAGGGGAGGGGAGGGAGAGGGGAGGGGAGGGGAGGGGAGGGGAGGGGAGGGGAGGGAAGGGGGTGGAGAGGGGAGGGGAGGGAAGGGGTGGAGAGGGGAGGGAAGAGGAGGGGAGGGAAGGGGGAGGGAGGGGAAGGGGGGAGGGGAGGGGAGGGGGAAGGGGGAAGGGAGGGGGAGGGGAAGGGATAGTCACACACTAATACCAGACTCTATATTTCTACTGGGGAGAAGTTGTCCTCTCAGCCTTATCACTGTCCCCAAGGGGGACAAATCTATAGGAGAAAACAGTTATATACATATGTACATGTGAGAGGGGCTGGAAGCGATAGCACAGCAGTTGGGCCTTTCGCCTTGCACATGGCCGACCCGCGTTCGATTCCTCCGTCCCTCTCGGAGAGCCCAGCAAGCTACCGAGAGTATCGAGCCCGAGTGACAGAGCCTGGCAAGCTCCCTGTGCGTGTTGGATATGCCAGAAACAGTAACAGTAAGTCTCTCAATGAGAGACGTGACTGGTGCCCCGCTCGAACAAATCGATGAGCAACGGGATGACAGTGACAGTGACATGTGAGAGAAAGAGACACAGAGGCAGAGACATTGAGAGATACACAGAGAGAGAGAGAGAGAGAGAGAGAGAAATGGTCCTTCCACCACAGGATGCTTCAGGCATCAACCCGCAGGCCCAGCTGGGGGCACTAGCCCTCCCTCATGGCTGACGGGCCATCTCAGGCACTTGCCCCTCTAGGGCGTGGTGAGTAAAGGCCTGCAGACTGCAGCCCTGCCCTTTCCCTCAAAAACACAAAGGGATTGGGTCTTCCGGGGACATGCTGCTAAGGGAGAGGTTTGCAGATAAACTCCTTTTTAAATTAAGTTTCATTAACAATGCCATGATTGGGGAAGAAGTGATAGCACAGAGGGGAGGGCCTTTACCTTGCTCACAACTGACCCGGGTTCAATTCCCAGCATCCCCTATGGTCTCCCCGAACACCGCCAGGAGTAACCCCTGAGCCTCGCCAGGTGTGACCCAAAAAGAAAAAAAAAAACACAAAAGCATAAAACACTGTGATTTGCAAAGCCGTTCATCATACAGTTGTTTCAAGCATGTAGAGCTCCAACACCGCCAGGGTGACCTTCCTTCCAGCAAAATCCCCAGCTCCCGCCCGATCTCACGTTCCCCCTTAGCCACGTAACAAATTTACTTCTTATTACTTATTCCAAAAAAAACTTTAAGAACTAACAAATAGGGGCTGGAGCAATAGCACAACGGGTAGGGCATTTGCCTTGCATGCAGCCGACCCAGGTTCGATTCCCAGCATCCATAGGGTCCCCCCGAGCACCGCCAGGAGTAATTCCTGAGTGCATGAGCCAGGAGTGAGCGAAAAAGAAAAAAAAAAAAGAACTAATAAATAGGATGCCAGAAAATAAATCGGGAGGAGCCCATTTGTGATTACTATATGATTTTGACCCAGGAGAATAAAAAAAAATTAAAACCATTTGAGGCAATATAACAAAATGCCTGTTCTCGTTTACATATAAACATTTTCAACTATGGAACTGGGCACCACCCCTGGTCTTCATAGCCCGTCCCATGAATTTTAATATTTTTCCAGACGTACTTGGAAGGTGGCAGCTTCTTCTCCCCCACATGGCGAAGGCGTGGGTGGGGGCAGGGGGGGTAGGAGTCTCTCGGTATGGAGTGAAGAAAAGAGAGTGAGGAAAGCAAGTTTGCTTTCAGTGGGGGGCTGTGAGACTTGGGGGTGCGCCTGGAGCTCAGCCTGAAGACAAGGTCACCGCATCGGGGAGGCCATGGGGGGGGGGGGGTGGAAGGCCCCTTGGCACAGAGCGAACCAGCCCTCGAGAAAGCGCAGGAACAACGGGATGCCAGCAGGCACTTGATGGGCAGAAGGAGGACGGTCGGCAGCTCGGGCGGGAGGATAGCTTCGGGGGGGGGGGGGGGGGCACGAGCAGGGGTCTGCTAGGCTACGGAGGATGCCACACTAACCCCGAGAGGGAGAGGGGGATTCGGGAGACTCATGCGTACTCAAGAGCGTGAGTGGGGGAGCTGAAAGGAGACCCTCTCAGCATCTGTATTGTAAAACACAGTGCCCAACGTGAGAGAGAGAGAGAGAGACAGAGAGACAGAGAGACAGAGGGGGGGGGAGAGAGAGAGACAGAGGTGGGGGAGAGAGACAGAGGGGAGAAGAGAGACAGAGAAACAGAGAGAGACAGAGGTGGGGGAGAGAGAGAGACAGAGGTGGGGGAGAGAGAGAGAGACAGAGGGGGAAGAGAGAGAGACAGAGGGGGGAAGAGAGACAGAGAGACAGAGAGAGAGCGAGAGGGAGAGAGACAGAGAGAGATAGAGAGACAGGGGGTAGAGAGACAGAGAGAGACAGGGTGGGGAGAGAGACAGAAAGGGAGAGAGACAGAGAGAGAGGGGAGAAAAACACAGAGAGAGAAAGGGAGAGAGACAGTGAGAGGGAGAGAGATAGAGACAAAGAGAGGGAGAGAGACAGAGAAACAGAGGGAGAAAAAGAGACAGAGAGACAGGGGTAGAGAGACAGAGAGTCAGGGTGGGGAGAGAGACAAAGAGAAAGGGAGAGAGAGAGCGAGAGGGAGAGAGAAACAGAGAGAGAGGAAGAGAGACAGAGAGACAGTGAGAGAGAGAGACAGAGACACAGAGGGAGAGAGAGAGAGAAACAAAGAGAGAGGGAGAGAGATAGAGACAGAGAGAGGGAGACAGAGACAGAGAGAGGGAGAGAGATAGAGAGAGGGAGAGGGAGACAGAGAGAAGGAGAGAGACAGAGAGAGAAAGGCAGAGAGAGAGGGAGAGAGACAGAGAGAGCATGTGAGAGAGAGAGAAAGGCAGAGAGAGAGAGAGGGAGAGAGACAGAGAGAGCATGTGAGAGAGAGAAAGGCAGAGAGAGAGAGAAGTGCCTACCACAGCGGCAGGCTGGAGGTGAGGGGACCTGGGAACACGGGGTTCTGGGAAATTACACCAGCAGAGGGGCGGGGGTGGGAGACTGTATGACTGAAACCCAATCACGTGATGTGACACCTCACAGTAATTCAATAAAGAAATTATTTTTTAAAAAATGGTGAGCGTGTCCAGTCAAGGACATGCGGTGGACATGTGTCACGTGTTCAGAAAACAGCAGAGAAGTGTCATCAAGGCACGGTGTATGTGTGTGTCTGTGCATGTGTCTCTCTCTGTCTCTGCCTCTCTGTCACTGTGTGTGTTTCTGTGTCTCTGTCTCATCTCTCTCTGTTTTCCCTCTGTGTCTCTCCATCTCTCTGTGTCTCTCTCTGTCACTGTGTGTCTGTATTTCTCTGTCTCTCACTCTATCTCTCTGTTTGTATCTCTCTCTGTCTCCCCCTCTCAGTCACTGGGTGTCTGTCTTATCTTTTTCCCTCCCTCTGTGTCTCTCTCTGTCTCTCTCTGTGTCTCTCTCTTTTTCTCTCTGTCTCTCTCTGTCTCTGTATCTCTCTGTCTCTCTCTGTGTCTCTCTCTTTTTTGTCTCTGTCTCTCTCCGTGTCTCTCTCCGTGTCTCTCTCTTTTTTGTCTCTGTCTCTCTCTGTGTCTCTCTCTTTTTCTCTCTCTCTGTCTCTGTCTCTGTATCTCTCTGTCTCTGTCTCTCTCTGTCTCTCTGTCTCTCTGTCTCTCTGTCTCTCTGTCTCTGTCTCTCTCTCTCTCTCTCTCTCTCTCTCTCTCTCTCTCTCTCTCTCTCTCTCTTCCTCCTCCAGTTTGCCTCCTTGTGACCTGCCTGGCGTCTGAGCCCCACTGGGGTGCTCTGGTGACCTCTGCCCCACCCCACCCCCTCCACCGGGCCTCCATTTCCCCACGTGCTCCCCAAGAACCTCATAAGAAAACCCAAATGAAACCCCACAAGACCCTTTGTGCGGTGACAGCCCTGAGGCTGGGAAGCGCATCTCAGAGGGACGGCTGGTGGCCTGCACCCAGCTCACCGCACCCCCGCCCGCACCGCCCGCCCCGGCGCCCGGGAACTCTAGCTGGGAAAACATTCTCTGGGGCTGGGGACGCTTCCGCCCCACCCCACCCCCCGCCGCCACCTTGGATGGTCCCATCCCACCCGCCCGATCCCCCCCACGACAGCCGCCTCCCTCGGTCTGGTCTGCGGCTCCTGCTGCCTCCGCGGTCCCCACCCCCAGGCCCGACACCTGCCCAGGAAGGGAGGGGAGTTTCTCCTCCTCTTATCAGGTTTTACTGCCCCCTCCTCCCTGGTTACACAGTCACGGGGACAGAGCTCCGGGGACAGCGGCGAGGTCAATGGCTGTCAGCCCGGGGCCCGCGGCTTCCCCCACGGCCAGCGGGCAGCTCCTCCGGGCTGCGTCGAGGGGCAGGTGAGGGGCCTGCGAGCGGGACACCCCCGAGAAAGGAAGAGGCGCCCCGACAGGAGCCCCAGGAGCGATTCGGGGACAGAAGGGGAGCAGCAGAGGCCGAGATGCCCGGGGTGGCTCTGCCCAGCCCCGAGACCGTGAGTGTCTGACTTGGGCCCCGGGAGGCCCTTCCTGCCCGGCCGGGTGGCCGGGGCTCCAACCACAGCAGAGCATAGAAACGGCCAAACTGTAGGAAGTCTCGGACAGCAGGTGGCAGTTCCCCATCCAGCGCTGGCACCTTGGGGTGCAGGTCAACCTCCCTGACCAGAGGCAGCCAATGCCCGGGGGCCACCAGTGGGAAGCAGAGCGCAGAGTTGGGCACAGCACCTCCAAACCTGCTCCCTCTTCCTTCCAGCTGCTCCCCTCGGATCTGGGGGACCACCCAGGCCTAGACGACGGGGGGCTGTGAAAGCGTCCACGGCAAGACGATTCTGAGGACACCAAGTCCCCCAGGCCAGCAGCCCCTGGGCACGGAGCTGGCCTGGGCGCTGAGCCACGATTCTCCCACGTGACCCGGCGTGTCAGGAGCCCACGGAGCCCGGGAAGGAGGGGCCTTCTCTCGAAGACCCCCAGGCTCCAGCTCCGCCCGCCCTTTCATCATCCAGAAGTTTCTGGAGAGGCCGTCCGAGGCCCCCACGCCGAGCGGACGCCGCCCTCTGACCACCAGCGCCCACGGCGTGCGTGGCCGTGCTGTCTCGGCGGCTATGGAAAGGAAGGGCTCGGGGTGCTGGGAGCCCCCCAGCAGGAAGGGGCTGCTCCCCTTTTCTATCGAGGAGATCTTGAAGAGCGATGGAGCGAGGTCGGACGGGAAAGGTGGACGGGGCGGCGGGCAAGCTGAGGCCGGGAGGCTGCCGCGGGACCAGCCCCCAGGTAAGCGTCTTCCTGCTGTTTCTCTGCCACTCCCGGGGCTCTGAGCCCGCTTCATCCACGTCTTCCGGGAATCCAAAAAGATTGGGGGGGGGGCCATAGGAGGAGTTTCTCTGGGGTTCCGAGCCGAGTGTCCGTCTCCGGCGACAGCCCTGTGAATTCCGTGACGGCACGCGGGTAAGAATTAAGAGAGCGAGGAAAGAGGGCCCAGGGCTGCCCTGTCCTGCCAGCGCCCGAGCTTTCATCCCTTCCTCTCGCCTAACAAAAGCTGCTCTAAACATTCTGTGAGCACTGTCCTCCCGCTGCTCATCGGTGTGCTCGAGCGGGCACCAGTCACGTCTCCATTGGGAGACTTGTTGTTCCTGTTTTTGGCATATCGAATACGCCACGGGGAGCTTGCCAGGCTCTGCCGTGCGGGCGGGATCCTCTCGGTAGCTTGGAGAGGGACGGAGGAATCGAACCCGGGTCGTCCACGTGCAAGGCAAACATCCTACCCACTGTGCTATGGCTCCAGTCCGAAACATTCTAGCCTGAAAAAAAAAATCACATTCTAAATGTCCCTACGGATCCCAGTGTGCCTTCTCAGCTGTGCTGCTGGAACCATAACAACCACCCCACCCCGCCCCAGAATAGCCACTGACACGGGCTCCTGGGACCCTCTCATGGCCACTGTTCCATCAAACCACCGCATTGATGAGTCTCTCTCGCTCTGTCTCTCTCTGTCTCTGTTTCTCCCTCTCTCTCTGTCTCTCTGTGTCTCTGTCTCTCTCTTTCTCTGTCTCTCTGTGTCTGTCTCTGTTTGTATCTCTCTCTTTCTCTCTCTCTCTTTCTCTCTCTCTCTCTCTTTCACACACACACACACACACACACACACACACACACACACACACACAAATAGATGCCAGAACCCTGACCAGATAATTAATCACCCGCAAATGCCATACCAATAAGGGACTGGTCTCGACTCCCGGGTTCAAATCTCGCGGAATTGATCTCACCCACTAGACCCGCCCCTCCCTCCTGGACCGAGTATAGACCCTCAATCCATCCATACGCACTCACCCGTCCCCACTCTGCTGGAACTCAGCGTTTCCAACCCACAGGGGAGGGAGGACCCGTGGTGGCTTTCAAATGGCCCCGGGGGTGGGGGGAGGGGCACGCAGGCGACGAGGTTGATAGCAGTGCTTCTGTGATGGTCTCTCCAGGCCTCTCCGTTATCACGTGTGATATGGGTTGACCGTTTCACGGGGATGATGTGACGTTTCTGTTCCTGGAGATCCGTTTATTTAAGCAAAGCCCCAAAATGAACTGTCCGGGGAAAGAGCAAACCACACTCCAGAGAGGGCGCCCACGTAATCAGCAATGGCGAGGGCGGCGGAGACGCACAGGGCCAGGAGGGCAGCGGCCGGCCGGCGGGGCACACCCCATGGCTCAGTTCTGCCCCACCGTGCAGGCCCGGGAGAAGCTCAGACACGCTGCCTCCCTCGCTGTGTCCCCTCCACCATGGAAGGGCAGAGCTAGAACATTCTCCCGCTCTGAGACGCCATGACCCACTCAACAAATGCCACAATAGACCGGTGTCCACTGCAGAGCTTCCACCCCGTGGACCGCGATCTCTCCGTGTCAGGAACGCTGAGAGGCACTGGAAGCCAGGCAGAGGGCCAGAAGCCCTGCAGGCCACCCCCTCCACCCAGCCCCCCGGCTCCTTACTGCAGCTACCTTCTCCCTTTCTCTCTCCCTGCCCATGGACGTGACCCATCGGGGAAGGAAAGCTCAGGGCTAGCAAGGGTTTGTTCAGGGCGCCCCCGCAGCCCCAGTCAGACCCAAGAAAGGAGCAAACCCCTCCTCAGCCCCTTCACACTTCAGGTACCGGCTCACAGGGGCAGCTGGTTCCTCCGGGACCTCGAAGCCAGGGGAAAGGCAGCATCCTACACCAGGCACCCAGAACTCGGCACCGGCCTGGGGAGGGCCCCGGACCTAGCGGTACTTCCACTGGACTCTGAACTTGCACGGTCCTAGGACCCCTCTGAGAGAGGGTGGAGGCTCAGAGGGGCAGATCGGTGTGATCTGGACTACAGGGAGAACGTGAGGGAAAGTAGGAGCCGGCTACAGATGCAGACCCCAGGCCATGGCTCTGAGTCTGCACCTCCCCGTTCCCCTTCTTGAGCCTCTCTCAGGGGACCCCATAACCCCGGGCTCAGACCACCCAGCAAGTCCCCAGTTGATGGAAAACTCCGCGAAGCTCTCCCGACTTGAAAGGGTGCCCATTGAATGCTTGCCCGTTTACTCCGCAGGGAGTAAGAATGACAAGAAACTCCCCACACACACACCCCCCTCCCCACCGGGCTGGAGCGATAGCACAGCGGGGAGGGCGTTTGCCTTGCACGCGGCCGACCTGGGTTCAATTCCCAACATCCCATAGGGTCCCCTGAACACTGCCAGGAGTAATTACTGAGCACAGAGCCAGGAGTAACCCCTGTGCATCACTGGGTGTGACCCAAAAAGCAAAAACATAAAAAGAAACTCCCCCCCAACCCCAAAGCCTGGGGACTTCCCCCAAGTTAAGGCACCAATCACAGAGTTTGAAGGTTATTCAGGAGTTAAGGCACCGGCAAGCCATGAACCCTTGTCTGGACTTTGGGTTTTTTGTTTTTGTTTTTGTTTTTTTTTTTTTTTTTGCTTTTTGGGTCACACCCGGCAATACTCAGGGTTGACTCCTGGCTCTGCACTCAGGAATTACTCCTGGCGGTGCTCGGGGGACTCTATGAGATGCTGGGAATCGATCCTGGGTCGGCCGCGTGCAAGGCAAACGCCCTCCCCACTGTACTATCGCTCCAGCACCCCTCGTTTAGACTTTGGCACCTCCTGTTTCTCCCCAAGCCCCTCCAGGGGTGAACCCTGAGCTCAGAGCCAGGGGTGAGCCCTGAGCATCACTAGGTATAACCCCCAAAATCAAAAAAAGTTAATATAAAGAAGTTTTTCTAGCAGCAGTCTTATTTTTCTCAAAGTTTTTGTTGTTTTGATTTTTTTTTTATTTCTGGGGGATATCCTGGGTTTATTGTGAGGGAGCTTGGTTTTATATTGTTGTTGTTGTTGTTGTTGCTTTGTTATTGGGGGCCCACACCCAGCAGTGCTCAGGGCTTACTCCTCCTGGCTCTGTGCTCAGGGATCCCTCCTGGCGGGGCTCGAGGGACCATGGGGTGGTGAGGATTGAACTCAGGTCAGCCGTGCACAAGGCAAACACCCTCCCCGCTGTCCTATCACTCCAGCCCAGTTCGGCGAAGTTTTGTCTATCAAGGGCCACATGGTCGTTTCAAACTGTGACAGCCACCTGGTATCCCTTGCAATGTCTCAGGGTTAAAAATTAAGCCGTGTGTAAGTGACTGGGAATGTTTATGTTCTAATCAAACTGGACTTATGAGAAGAGGCAAGGGGCCGGATGTGGCTCCACGATAGCTTCCCAAGACGTTCAAGTCCTTCACAAATTGGCTTTTGTTAATTTTTATTGTTTATTGTTTTTCTTGAGTTTTTTCACTCTTTTGATTTTGGGGTCACACCTGGTGATGCTCAGCGATTCCTCCTGGCTCTGCACTCAGGAATTACTCCTGGTGCTCAGGGCACCATATGATATGCAGGGGATCGAACCCGGGTTGGCTGTGTGCAAGGCAAACGCCCTCCCCGCGGTGCTCTCGCTCCAGCCCCTTCACGGACTGGCTTTGCTGCTGCACCACCACTCCCTCCCTGCCGCTCATCCTCTTTCCTCCATCTTTCCAGTCCTTTAAATGCCTCCAAGTTTTTGCCGTTAAGACATTTCTGGGCCACCTCCCCCGCCTTCTTTCCTTCTTCTTTCCTCTTCCTCCGGCTCTATGCGTCTCCTGTATGGGCTGTGTTATCAACCCCCACAAACCACATGATCGGAAACAATGGAGATTCATTCTCTAAGTTCTGGAAACTGGAAGTCAGAAACCAAGGTGTCGGCAGGGCTGGCTCCTTCTGGGAGCCGAGGGACACTCCCGTGCTGCTGGCCACCCTCCGCTGTCTTTGGCTTGTAGGCACGTCACTTGGATCCCGTCTCCAATGGCTCCTGACCATCCCTTCTGCGTCAGAGTCAAATCTTCCTCTCCTTTCTCTCACGAGAATATCAGTCAAATACCCAAGGATAGTAGAAGCAAGGGCCAGGAGGATTGATCCGTGGAGGAAGGAAGGAGGGAGGGAGAGAGGGACGGAGGGAGGGAGGAAGGAAGGAAGGAAGGAAGGAAGGAAGGAAGGAAGGAAGGAAGGAAGGAAGGAAGGAAGGAAGGAAGGAAGGAAGGAAGGAAGGAAGGAAGGAGGGAGGGAAGGAGGGAGGAGGGGAGGGAGGGAGGAAGGAAGGAAGGAAGGAAGGAAAGAGAGAGGGAGGGAGGAAGGAAGGAAGGAAGGAAGGAAGGAAGGAAGGAAGGAAGGAAGGAAGGAAGGAAGGAAGGAAGGAAGGAAGGAAGGAAGGAAGGGAGGGAGGAAGGAAGGGAGGAAGGAGACAGGGAGAGAGGGAAAGAGGGAAAGAGGGAGGAAGGAAGGGAGGGAAGGAAGGAAGGAGGGAAGGAAGGAAGGAAGGAAGGAAGGAAGCAAGGAAGGAAGGAAGGAAGGAAGGGAAGGAAGGAAGGAAGGAAGGAAGGAAGGAAGGGAGAGAGGGGAGGGAAGGAGGAAAGAGAGAGGGAGGGAGGAAGGAGAGAGGGAGAGAGGGAGGGAGGAAGGAAGGAAGGAAGGAAGGAAGGAAGGAAGGAAGGAAGGAAGGAAGGAAGGAAGGAAGGAAGGAAGGAAGGAAGGAAGGAGGGAGGGAGGAGGGAGGGAGGGAGGGGAGGGAGAGGGAGGGAGGGAAGGAAGGAAGGAAGGAAGGAAGGAGAGAGGGAGGGAGGTAGGAAGGAAGGAAGGAAGGAAGGAAGGAAGGAAGGAAGGAAGTGAAGGAAGGAAGGAAGGAAGGAAGGAGAGAGGGAGGGAGGGAGGAAGGAGAGAGGGAGGGAGGGAGGAAGGAGAGGGAGGGAGGAAGGAGAGAGGGAGGGAGGAAGGAGAGAGGGAGGAAGGAAGGAAGGAAGGAAGGAAGGAAGGAAGGAAGGAAGGAAGGAAGGAAGGAAGGAGAGAGGGAGGGAAGGAGGAAAGAGAGAGGGAGGGAGGAAGGAGAGAGGGAGAGAGGGAGGGAGGGAGGAAGGAAGGAAGGAAGGACAGGAAGGAAGGAAGGAAGGAAGGAAGGAAGGAAGGAAGGAAGGAAGGAAGGAAGGGAGGGAGGGAGGGAGGGAGGGAGGGAGGGAGGGAGGGAGGGAGGGAGGAAGGAGACAGGGAGAGAGGGAAAGAGGGAGGAAGGAAGGAGGGAAGGAAGGAAGGAAGGAAGGAAGGAAGGAAGGAAGGAAGGAAGGAAGGAAGGAAGGAAGGAAGGAGGGAGGGAGGGAGGGAGGGAGGGAGGGAGGGAGGGAAGGAAGGAAGGAAGGAAGGAAGGAAGGAAGGAAGGAATGAAGGAAGGAGGGAGGGAGGGAGGGAGGGAGGGAGGGAGGAAGGAAGGGAAGGAAGGAAGGAAGGAAGGAAAGGAAGGAAGGAAGGACAGGAGAGGGACAGGGAGGGAGGGAGGAGGGAGGGAGGAAGGAGTAAGGAGGTAAGGAGGAAAGGACGGAGGGAGGGAGAGGAGGCAGCCTGCCATAGAGGCAGGCAGAGGGCAGGAGGGATACTGGGCCACTGGTGGTGGGAAATATACATTGGTAGAGGGATGGGTGTTAGAAATATTGTATGACTGAAACCCCATGAACAGCTCTGTAATTGTGTATCTCACGGTGATTTTGTTTTAAAAAAATTAAAATAGAGCCACACAGTCATTGGATTTCAGACCCTCCCTAAATCCAGAAAATTTCATCTCAAGATCCTTAATGGCCTCTGCCAAATTGCCTCCTTTCCAAATAAGGTGACAGTCACAGGTACCAAGGGTTAGGGCTGAGTTTTATCATTTTTCTTTGTTTTGTTTTTGTGCTTTGGGGCCTCACTAGTGGTCAGGGCTGACTTCCGGTTTTGTGCTCAGAGACCCCATGGGGGTGCCAGGAATCAAAACCAGCGTGGCTGTGTGCAAGGCAATCGCTGCCCTACCCACTGTACTATCTCTTTGGCCCCAGTTTCGAGGGAACCGAATTCAACTCATGGCACCCTTCTCTCATGTCTTCACTTGCCTCATTTTCCATTTTCTCTGTCCTTCTCTGTCCCAATCCTCTTTTTCCTCTCTTCCTCTCCTGCTTCTATTCCTTCCCTGCACTGTTGGAACCAAAGATGTCAGTTCTGCACGGACTGCCCTGGCCACTGGGGGCAGGAGCTCAAGGATGCGGCCAAAGACGTGGGGTTCATCTCATTGAGCTGCGATTAATGTCTCCGGCTCTTGGGGGGTGAAGAGACCCAGGGTCTCCCCCTCAGAGAAGACAGCAGCAGCAGGGCAGGAGCTAAAAGCTCATAGTTCCCTCACAACAAGTGTGCTTTGGTCCCCCAGACCCTGTCAGAAGAGCCACAACTTAAGGTTGAGCATGGGAACCTTCCACAGGACATGGGGGGTGGCTGGAATGGTTCAGAAATTGAGGACCTGCCTCTCGTAGACCCTGTGAGAGCAAGAGGAAGCGCAAGTCTCGAACTCTGCTCGCAGGAAAACAATTTAGGACCAGAGGTGGCCCCATGGTGGAGCAGAAGTCTCACGTGTGTAAGGTCCAGGTCCAACCCTCACCTGGGCCCGGACACCACAAAATAAATAAATAAATAAATGAGTAGAATCATTCTGGTAGAGAGGATCAAGAAAGCACTGTATCTGTGGGGCGTTGCCCCCATGAGCGCCAAAAGGTTGTACGCACAAATGGATACCTGGGGGATGTGCAGGGAAGACCGGGTAGGGAAGTCGCAAGCTACTACGCAGAAAACAAGGGCGGGGCACCAAGGATGTGTGGTTCTGCCTTATGGTTTTGTTGGAGGGTCACCCCAGCACTGATCAGGGGAGCATGTGGAATAGAGCCCAGGAGGTCCACGTAAAAAGTATGTGCCCCAGGGGGGCTGGAGTGATAGCACAGCGGGGAGGGCGTTTGCCTTGCATGCGGCTGACCTGGGTTCGATTCCCAGCATCCCATAGGGTCCCCCTGAGCACGCCAGGAGTCATTCCTGAGTGCAGAGCCAGGAGTGACCCTGTGCATCACCAGGTGTGACCCAAAAAGAAAAAAATAAAGCATGTGCCCCAGACCTTTGACCTTTGGATCATTTCCCAGCCCCCAAGGGGTCTGTGAGAAACTGAGTGAACCTCTGTGGGTACCTGAAGCTTCTGTCCTGTGGGAAACCCAAAACCCTAGTGGGCTTTTTGGCCCAGACATGTGCATCCTGGGAGAGAGAGACTGACCAGGAGCTGAGCAGGACCCAGGGAGGCAAAGCAGGGGCGCTGAGAATAGCAATGGAATCGTTGGACCCCAGAATGTGGACACAAAATGAAATCCAGGTGGCAGAGGAGACATTAGGTCAGCGATCACTTAAGTGGCTCCCTTGGAGGCCAGAAAGATGATACAATAGGCAGATAATATGACAGGCAGGGTGCTTACCTTGCATGTGGCAGATCCATGTTCTATCCCTGGTACCCACTACGGTTCCCAGAGCACCAGCAGGAATGAGCTCTGGATGCAGAGCCAGCAGAAATCCTGAGCACTAACAGGTAGGGTCCCCAAAACAAAAATAGGAGCGATAGCACAGCGGCAGGGTGTTTGCCTTGCGCACGGCCGACCCGGGTTTGATTCCTCCGCCCCTCTCGGAGAGCCCGGCAAGCTACCAAGAGTATCTCACCTGAATGACAGAGCCTGGCAAGATACCAATGGCATATTCAATATGCCAAAAAACAGCAACAACAAGTCTCACCATGGAGACGTTACTGGTGCCCCGCTCAAGCAAATCAATGAGCAACAGGATGACAGTGATACAGTGATTACAGTGAAAATAAATAAATCCCTCTGAGTTCCCATCTAGGGATGTAATCAATAGCTCCCAAGGGGTGCCCAATGACTATTGGAGCTCTATAATCATCCTACAACTTAGGGGCTTGAAGGGACAATGAACATCTCACTCAGTTCTATGTGTCAGGAATTTTAAAGTGGCTTGTCCGGGTGATTCTGGCTTTGAGAATCTCAAGAGCTTTTCAGGAAAGATGCTATTTGCTTGTGCTCTCAAGGGGGGTGGCCCCTCAAGGAGACTCGCTCACAGGGCTGATGGAAGGGGTCCAACCAGTTCCTCCCCCATAGATGACCCTCAGCAGGTCACTTGAGTGTCTTCACAGAATGGCAGTGTCTTTCCTCAGAGGAGGTAATCCAGGAGTGGGTAGGCCCCGCGGAAGTGGCATCCTTCCCTCTGGGAAACTTCTAGCAACACTTCCATTATCTGCCCCTTGTTCAAAGTGAGCGCCTTGGAGCAGTACTCCCGTGAAAGGACTAAAGAATTGAAAGGAAAATGTGTCCAAGACTTGTGAGCCAAAGCCAATTCAGCCTCCTCCGGGCAGTGAGTCATGAGGGGGGATGGTGTTAAGAGAAAATTACCAGCACATGGAGCTGGAATGATAGCACAGCGGGGAGGGTGTTTGCTTTGCACGCGGCTGACCCGGGTTCAATTTCCAAGCATCCCATAGGGTCCCCCAAGCACCGCCAGGGGTAATTCCTGAATGCAGAGCCAGGAGGAAGCCCTGTGCATTGCCGGGTGTGACCCAAAAAGCAAAAAAGAAAAGAAGGAAGGAAGGAAGGAAGGAAGGAAGGAAGGAAGGAAGGAAGGAAGGAAGGAAGGAAGGAAGGAAGGAAGGAAGGTAAGGAAGGAAGGAAGGAAGGAAGGAAGGAAGGAAGGAAGGAAGGAAGGAAAGTTACCAGGGGCTGGAGCAACAGCACAGCAGGTAGGGCGTTTGCCTTGCTCACGGCCCACCTGGGTTCGAATTCTCAGCATCCCATAGGGTCCCCCGAGCACCGCCAGGGGTAATTCCTGAGTGCAGAGCCAGGAGGAACCCCTGTGCATCGCCGGGTGTGACCCAAAAAGCAAGAAGAAAGAAAGAAAGAAGGAAAGAAAGAAAGAAAGACAAGAAAGAAAGAAAGAAAGAAAGAAAGAAAGAAAGAAAAGAAAGAAGAAGAAAGAAAGAAAGAAAGAAAGAAAGAAGAAAGAAAGAAAGAAAGAAAGAAAGAAAGAAAGAAAGAAAGAAAGAAAGAAAGAAAGAAAGAAAGAAAGAAAGAAAGAAAGAAAGAAAGAAAGAAAGAAAATTACCAGGGGCTGGAGCAATAGCACAGCAGGCAGGGGTGTTTGCCTTGCACATGGCCCACCTGGGTTCAATTCTCAGCATCCCATATGGTCTCCCGAGCACCGCCAGGGGTAATTCCTGAGTGCAGAGCCAGGAGTAACCCCTGTGCATCGCCAGGTGTGACCTCCCCCCCAAAAAAAGAAAGAAAATTACTGGCACAGTCCTGGCCCGATCTACCCACCAGGGGAAACATTGAGTCAGTCAATAATCACAGATGAAAGTATAGCTACAGTTGTGATAAGTGCTGGAAGATAGTGACGTGGCACTCAGAGGGCCTCTTCCAGGGGAAGGCTCAGCCTGTCAGGGAAGGCTTCCCGGTCGTGAGGGTTGAAGACAGTGAAAATGGGAAGCATTCCACGTGGGAAGAAGCCCGAGGAAAAGGGCCTTGTGGTAGACCAGACGTCCAAGGGTACAAGCTCAAGACTGTAGGGTTGTAAAGGCCCTGACCTACACTGGGCCCTGGAGGTCATGGAAGGGATTTTTTATTTTTCATTTCATTTCCCAGGAGACATGAAGATCCCATTTAGGATTTTAGACAGATTTGGTATAGATGAAAACTCTTAGGTTCCAATGAATAAAAGTTATTTTATTTTGTTTTATTTTATCACCACATGGCAGAGCCTGGCAAGCTCCCTGTGGCGTATTCGATACGCCAAAAACAGTAACAACAAGTCTCACCATGGAGACGTTACTGGTGCCCCGCTCGAGCAAATCGATGAACAACGGGAGAACAGTGCTATGGTGCTACACTATTAAAGCACTGCAATTTACACGGTTGTTCATAATTGGGTTTTAGACATTCCAGCACCAATCTCTACCGACCCCGTGCCAACTTCCCTCCCGCTGGAACACGAATGTTCCCCCAGGCTTCCTCCCCTCCACCCGCTCTCCCAACCTGTCATCTTGATGGGCACCTTTTTTTTAAAAAATTTTTATTGAATCACCATGTGGAAAGTTACAAAGTTCTCAGGTTTATGTCTCAGTTATACAATATTCAAACACCCATCCCTTCACCAGTGCCCATATTCCACCACCAAAATCCCCAGTATACCCCCCGCCCCCAACTGTATAACTGATGAATTTCACTTCATTTTCTCTTTACCTTGATTACGTTCCATATTTCAACACACAAAACTCACTATTGTTGTTGGAGTTTCCCCCCAAGAAAGACAGCCCTGCTGCCAAGGAAGCATTTGATAATTAGTTTTCCATTAAAAGATTGTATGTTTTCAGTTTTTAGAAAAGGTCGTGCGGCTGCTAATGCAGCCGTGCGGTTCGTATGTGTCCCAATCCCCGCATCCCGGAGCCATGTTAGTTGCTGCTCAGTGTCGCCAGGGCTCCATCTGGAGAAGGTGTGGCTGCACCTCCTCCGTCTGGATCCTGGTGTTGCTGGCCCATTCTCAGGTCCGGAGCATTCTCCGGCCCACGTTGCTCACCAGAACGCCCGGCTTCTTGTCTGTTGAATGTGGCAAGATGGCGCTGAGGGTGGGTCAAGGGCGTGACTTCCGGCGGCCGGGGCCACCTGGAGGCTGGACTGGCGCCGCCCCCACTCCAGTGATGACGGGCACCTTTTTAAAGTTTGGTTGCTAAAAGTTTGGGCCACTCAGACAAAAATTGGTAAGGGAACAGAAATTTAAAAAAAAGCAGGGTGTGAGGGTCATCTGGCTATGGTGTCTGTAATCCCATTGATCAGCAAGTTTGACTTGGCTGACCGAACAGTGTCCCCTTTGACCCTCTGTGCTCCGTACACCTCCCTCCCAAAGCCGCAGACTCTGTGAGGGAGGAAAGCTTTCCTGCTAAAGGAAGCTTGTGCGTTGGTCAAAGGGTAGTGCCCTGGCCCTGCTGGCACCTCCAGACAGGCTTTCAAAAGCATGTTTGTGAAAGAATGGAGAGTCTAAGCTTGTCGTTTCCAAGATCCAAATGCATCCAAATGAGGTGTGCATGGGGCAATACACCTCTCTTTAAAAAAGAAAGGAGGAGGAGGAGGAGGAGGAGGAGGAGGAGGAGGAGGAGAAGGAGGAGGAGA
>NC_073307.1:92101006-92131337 GCF_027595985.1 Sorex araneus
GTTTGATATCCAACCTAGGGAGGGAAAATTTAATATATATACATAGAGAGAGATAATATTATTAACTGCAGGGTGCTGGAGCGATAGTACAGCGGGTAGGGCGTTTGCCTTGCACGCAACCGACCCGGGTTCAATTCCCAGCATCCCATAGGGTCCCCTGAGCACCACCAAGGGTAATTCCTGAGTGCAGAGCCAGGAGTAGCCCCTGTGCATCACTGGGTGTGACCCAAAAAGCAAAATATATATATATATATATATATATATATATATATAAAATTGCAATCATGAACATATCATGATTGTATAGCACATGTTTCCTTGGAAGACGGAGAGAAGGAGAGGAGAGAGGGAGGGAGGGCAAGGAAGGAGGAGGGGAAGAGGGGGGTAGAGAGAGGGGGAGAGAGGGGAAGGGATACAGAGGGAGGGAGAGGGGGAGGAGTAGACAGGGGTGAGGTGGGGGGGAACACTCACCCATGGTCTCTGGGAGTCTCCCATCCTTTGCTGGCCAGCTTTTCCTTCTTTGGGTTTAAAGTGACTGGTCACCTGCCTTGCCCAGGGGACCAACGTAGCTTCTCCCCCAGCCCCCCACCCCCACCCCCATCCTACCAGGCCCCCTGCTCCCTGATGTGCCCTCCCACCTCACCCCTTCCCTCCGGTAACCCCCAGTGCTGGAAGACTTTGATTTGGTTCTGCTTTCTCATTCATGACTTTCGTTTCTCTTTCCCCTCCAAGTGACTTCACAGGGATTGTGACTTTGTACAGATGACACTGATGAGGGTTTTTGGTTTTGTTTGGGATGGGGGTGGGGGGGTGAGGGGGGAGTGGAGGGTGTATTTCTCAGGAAGTCTGGGGGCATTTCCTGCAGTTCTCAGCCAGTCAGGCTAGGAGGGCTTGGGGTGTGCTGCTACTCAGGCCCGGTGGTACCCTGAAAGGGGGGTGGGGCCACCAGGGCTGTATCGGGAGGCCACCCACGCGGGTCCGGGGATCTTGCCCGGGTTCCATCTATGCAAGGCCAGTGCCCAAACCTCTGGGCTCTCTCCCACCAACTTTTTAATAGTCTTTGCTCAATTGCCTTTTTTTTAAAAAATTGAATCACCGTGAGATCGAGTATTACAAAATTGTTCAGATTGCATTTCAGCCATACAATGTTCTGACACTCGCCCCTCCACCAGTGTATTTCTCAGTACCAGTGTCCCTGTTTCCCTCCCACCCCTTAAAGCCACCCCCCACCCTCGTCTGCCTCTATGGCAGGCACTTCTCCCTCTCTCTCTCTCCCTCCCTCTCTCCCTCCCTCTCTCCCTCCCTCGCTCTCTCCCTCTCTCTCCCTCCCTCTCTCTCTCCCTCTCCCTCTCTCTCTCCCATCTTAGGCAGTATGGTTTGGGGTACAGATGCTGAAAGGTCATCATGTCTGTCCCTTTACCTGCTTTCAACACTCAGTTCTTGTCCAGAGTGGTCACTGCAACTAGTATTGTTGTGATGCCCCTTCTGTGTCTCAACTACCCTCTGTCCCCCACACCGTTGACCTGCCATTGACCACTCCTCCTGGCACACTTTCCCTGGCCTTGGAAATTAGTTTCATACTGTTTTTGTTTTAAAATCCCTCAATTGCCTTGTATTGTCTCTTCTCATTGTCTTCCACCCTCTCGCTCCACTTTCTCTTTGTTCTCATTCATTTACCCGAGTAACTGTGCTCATCACTGAAAGAGACCGTCAACAGACAGGAGGCCCAGGAAAATGTCACTGTAAATTGACTTCTCACCTTCACGAATAAGCACCGTTAACACTTTGATCCACAAAGATATAGAAAAAAAGAGAATTCTTTTTAGAAATTTATGAAATTTTTGATTTGTTGGTTTAGATCTTTACAAATACGGGGGAAATGTGTTTGGTTTGTGGCAAGCAGTTAAAAAAAAATTATTTTGGTTTGGGAGCCATACCTAGCAGTCTCAAAGGTCACTGCCAGGCAGGTGTTTCTGGCAGTGCAGGGGGTCAAAGCTAGCTTACCTGGGTGCAGAGTTGATTATCCAGTCCTGTCGAAGCATCTCTCCCCCCCAAAAAAAATATGTGTTTTGTTCTTAAAAACAAAAACTTGGGGCTAGAGAAATAATACGAGAGAAAGAGGGAGGGTACTTGTCCTACACGTAGCCAACCAGGGTTGGAGCTCGCCCCCCCACCAAGGTGATCCTCCAAGTCCCACCAGGAGTGATCCCTGAATACACAGCCAGGCATAAACCCTGAGCATAGGCAGGTGTGACCCCAAAACAAACAAAATAAAAACCATAAATGCATTTTTTAAAACCCTGGGGCTGGCACGATCGTCCAGCGGGGAGGGCGTTTGCCTTGCACATGACTGACCCAGATTCAATCCCCGGCATTCCGTACGGTCCCACGAGCACCGACAGGAGTAATTCCTGAGTGCAGAGCCAGGAGTAACCCCTGTGTGACCCAAAAAGCCAAAAAAGTAAAAACACAAAACAAAAAAACAAAAAAAACCTGTGGTGTGCCTACTTGGCAAATCATAACCCTCCTTGGAAAGAAAAGATGGCTCAGCACTTTGAGTTGGAAGCAGAGGAGAGAGGATAGGACATGTAGGGGTGAGTAGGTGTAGGAAATAAAAGAGTGTGGAGAATCTAAGAGTCCGACAAGGGGGATTGCAGAAAAGCAGGTCGGGCCAGAGAGACAGTGCTCCATGAGGCTTGGATGGCATGAGGCTCTTCCAAGGAGCGGCCCCTGCACGCTGCTGATTCGTGTTCTTGTAGGGTGTCTGAGGGAAAGAAAAGGCCAGCAGCAGAGGGGGTCCTGTACCCCACGTGAGTCACGTCTAAGAGACGTCCCTTCCTACAGGAAGGCAGCCCTTGGGGTACCCGGCCTCTCCCACAAGATAAGGATGCTCTCCTGCATCCTTAGAAAGGCGGGGATGAGGGGCTGGAGCAATAGCACAGTGGGTAGGGCATTTGCCTTGCACGAAGCAGACCCAGGTTCGATTCCCAGCATCCCATATGGTCCCCTGAGCACCGCCAGGGGTGATTCCTGAGTGCAGAGCGAGGAGTAACCCCTGTGCATTGCCGGGTGTGACCCAAAAAGCAAAACAACAACAACAAAAAAAGAAAGATGGGGATGAGACTCCTTTTTCGGAGGCTCTACCCAGGGGTCAGGCACTCCCCTCTCACTTCCTCCCCCGGGGCTTCTGGCTGAGCAGCCTGGGGGCCAATTAGAAGAGCACGGAGAAGGAGCAATCCGGGAAGGGAGCTGAGCGTGGAGAACATCGGTTTATAATTAGGTGGCCTAATCACCTGTGTAAATTGTGTATTTCTTATGATCGATGTGCTAAACGGCTCCAGTTTAATTAAGTTCTGCTGACGACTTCCCTTTGAAAACCCACCGAAGTGTGATTCGCCGCTCACCCCATTAATAACAGGGAGAGGAACGACTTGAAGGGGTGGCAGTATCCCCCCCACTTGAAGCCCCCTCTCTGCCCAGGATGCTGCCCTTGGCCAACAGGGTTGAGGATGGGGTTTCGCCGTGGTCACCCTGTTCTCTGCCATTCTCCCTAGAACTTGGTCAGAAGTTGCTGGCTAAACAGGAAGTCAAGAGGCCGAGGGATAGGACAGCGGGGCCGGCAGCTGACCCAGGTTCCATCCCTGGCATCCCCTAGGGTTCCTCGAGTGCCACCAGAAGCAATTCCTGAGTGCAGAGCTGGGAGTCACACCTGAGCATCACCGGGGGTGTCCAAAAAAAATTTTTTTTAAAGATACAGGAAGTTGAGACTCTTCTCACTTGCAGTACAGTGCTCCTTCTGGGGCTTAGGGGGAAAAAATGGGCCCATCCATCTCTCTAAGCTGAACCTGGAATACCGAGCCTTCCTAGTGATTGAGACTGTCTGACTCTGGCAGGGGGCGTGGGGTCAGATTATGGTGAAGGCTAGAATCTCTATAGTATTATAAAGCACAGTGCACCCCCCCACAAAAAATTTTAATAATAATCTTTTTTTGTTGTTTTGTTTTGCTTTTTGGGTCACACCTGGCAATGCACAGGGGTTACTCCTGGCTCTGCACTCAGGAATCACCCCTGGCGGTGCTCAGAGGACCCTATGGGATGCTGGGAATCGAACCCAGGTCAGCGGCATGCAAGGGAAACGCCCTACCCACTGTGATATCGCTCCAGCCCCTTAATAATAATCTTGAAAGACTCTGTCTGAGCATGGGGTACCCCTCCCATCCCCAATAAGCTTGCACTTCCAGCTTCTTGGTTAATAATTCCTGTTTATTAGTTCCTGAATTCTGCACTCCGAGTTCAGTGCTCTGTGCTCTGGGCCCATGTTTCATCCATGCTTTTCTCCCGGATTGTCCACACCGTGGGTCTGCAGTGCACTCGCAGGCTTTCTGGATGTCCTCACCCCCTTCCTAGAGTGGCCTCTTCCTGCCTCTCGTGGGGAAACAAAGTTAGGACCTTCCTCCTTCCGAAGCTGACTCCTGGTCACGACTCCCCCCGTCACCTCTGTCCCTGTGCCGTAGACAGACCCCCTGGGAGCCAATATCAGAGTTCCTACGGCCCAGTAGATAGCACAGTGGGAAAGGCATTTGCCTTGCATGAGGCTGACCCTGGTTCAACCCCTGGCACCCTTCATGGGTGCCCCTGAGTCAGCCAGGAGAGATCCCTGAGCACAGAGCCAGGAGAAAGACGTGAACAAAGCCAGGTAGGGCCAATGAGCAGACGCTACCCAGAGTTCCTGGGCACCATCTCTCCTTCACTGGACACGCTTCTTTCCTAGCCAAAAGATGGGTGCGGCTCTCTGCTCCCTCCTTCTGACCTTTTCTCTCCGTCTAGCTTCCCTACACTGTCAGAGTTGGCTCTCTCTCTCCCTGAGAGCTACTCTTTTGTTTTTGTTTTTGTTTTGCTTTTTGGGTCACACCCGGCGATGCACAGGGGTTTCTCCTGGCTCTGCATTCAGGAATTATCCCTGGCAGTGCTCGGGGGACCTATGGGATGCTGGGAATCGAACCTGGGTCAGCCACGTGCAAGGCAAACGCCCTCCCCGCTGTGCCATCGCTCCAGCCCCCAGAGCTACTCTTTTGCCTAGGGATCTATTACCGAAGGAGAAACTTAAAGTGGCCCCTTAAACCATGACTCCTTAAACTTGCGGGGGAGAGAGTGAGCACTCACTCACCCCTCTGGGCCCCTGACGCAGGAGGCCAGAGCAAGGCTGAGAAGCCCCTGAGCACTGCAAGGTCTGCCAAGGGTGATCCAAAAACCGAAAACAAAGCTATGTTATTTTTTTCTCTCTCTCAAGAATCCGATGAAGGGGCTGGAGTGATAGTTGAATTCCCAGCATCCCATAGGGTCCCCCGAGCACCGCCAGGAGTAATTCCTGAGTGCAGAGCCAGGAGTGACCCCTGTGCATTGCAAGTTCCAGCCCCCTCATTGGATTCTTTTTTTTTTTTTTTTTTTTTGCTTTTTGGGTCACACCCAAGGTATTTGCCTTGAACCCAGTTCACCCAGGTTTGATTCCCGGCATTCCATATGATCCCCCGAGCACCGCCAGGAGTAATTCCTGGGTTTATGAAACAGGAGCAAGCCGTCTGCATTGCTGGGTCACTGTCACTGTCATCCCGTTGCTCATCGATTTGTTCGAGCGGGCAACAGTAACGTCTCTCATTGAGATACTTATTGTTACTGTTTTTGGCATATCGAATACGCCACAGGTAGCTTGCCAGGCTCAGCCGTATGGGCGCGATACTCTCGGTAGCTTGCCGGGCTCTCTGAGAGGGGCGGAGGAATTGAACACGGGTCGGCCGCGTGCAAGGCAAATGCCCTCCCCGCTGTGCTATTGCTCCAGCCCCCTCAGAATCAGTTTTATGGGACACGCTTTGGTACTCTGAGTCCTGCTAACTCATCCATCTGGGGGCTCATTCTGCATCTTCTCATTCCACTTCATCGCCTGGAGAAATCCTCAAGCTCTGGAAGACGCGTGAGACCTCTCTACTCCATCATTATCATCACCTCCACCAGCTTCACCATCGTCTCTCAAGGGCAAACATTTATCCAGACAATATAGAATTCAAATATAGCGATGATTAATAGCTTTCTAACTGGTCCAGTAACTTGCCGGGCAAACCCTGCCCATGAAGTTAATCTTGACCATCTTATGGAAGGTAGGGTTGAGCTTCTTCGCTCTTCACTCCATCTCTAAATCATGCCCTACCAGCCCTTCAGGGGAACGGCACAGAGGTACAGACTCAAAACTCCCCCCCAAGTTATGCAAGTAGAAGCTCTGAAATAATTATGTTATTAAGAAAACTAATTCCAGGGGCTGGAGCGATAGCACAGCGGGTAGGGTGTTTGCCTTGCACGCAGCCAACTCGGGTTTGAATCCCAGCATCCCGTATGGTCCCCTGATCACCACCAGGAGTAATTCCTGAGTGCAAAGCCAGGAGTAACCCCTGAGCATTGCTGGGTGTGACCCAAAAAGAAAAAAAAAGAATTAAAAAAAAATGAAAGAAAGAAAAAGGAAGAAAGGGAGGAAGGAAGGAAGGAAGGAAGGAAGGAAGGAAGGAAGGAAGGAAGGAAGGAAAGAAAGAAAGAAAGAAAGAAAGAAAGAAAGAAAGAAAGAAAGAAAGAAAGAAAGAAAGAAAGAAAGAAAGAAAGAAAGAAAGAAAGAAAGAAAGAAAGAAAGAAAGAAAGAAAGAAAGAAAGAAAGACTAATTGCCCACATTACCTTCAGGAGAAAAAGGAGATGGCAAATTATTGTTATAAGCTCCATTCTATTCCTTAACCCTCTATCATCTATATTCTTTTCTTACCTGTGTTCTTTTTCCCACTCTATATTCTTGTTCAAAGTCCTCTATGTACCAGTTCCATCTTCTCAGAATAATCCCACCTCAAACTGCCCACTTTATGTGGTGATATTTTAATTTTTGGCAATTTTACAGAGACTTACACTCTCTCATTATCATTATCTGAATGCTGACCTAGTGATGAAAGAAATGAACGAACAGGAAACTGTCAGCACACAGCTTGTTCATTTGTTGCCTCCTTCAGACAAGACCTTAATGCCTCAAGGTCTTGTCTTGACCACAGAGAGAACATTCCGGAAAAGTTTGGTGAGGAATTCACGTGGGTCATTCTCTCTACCTCAATTCTGGTCAGATTCAGCTTCATCTCTCAAGCACATCACTGGGTCTAAATATACACTAAATGTTTATACAGGGGCCAGAGAGATAGTACACCATTCAGGGTGCTTGTTGTGCATGCAGCCAACCTGGATTTAATCTGTGGCACCCCGGGTGGTTTTGCAAGCCCTGCCAGGAGTGATTTCTGAGTGCAGAATCAGGAAGAAGCCCTGAGCACTGCCAAGTGTGGCCCCAATTTTTTTTCTAAGCTTAAAAATAATGTTTATTCTGGAACAGGGCAATAGTACAGTGGTAGAGTGTTTGTTCAATCCCCAGCATCCCATACGGTCCCCCCCCCCTGCACTGCCAGGAGTAATTCCTGAGTGCAGAGCCAGGAGTAACCCCTGAGCACTGCCGAGTATAACCCACCCTCCAAAAAAAATGTTTATTCAGTAAAATAGGATGGAGCCCTCACTTTGCATGTCAGAAACCCATGTCACGTGGTCCCAAGATAGTCACCAAGGGTGACCCCTAAATGCCAAGCTGAGAGTAGCCTCTGGTCACTGCCAGGCATGTCACCCCAAAACTGGTATTAATAATAATTAAATCTAATTCTAAATATAAAGTGATCAAAGAGATAGTAGCGAGCTTAAAGTGCTTGCTTTGCATGTAGCTGACCCTTGTTTGATTCCCGGAACTGCACGTGGTCACCAAGCACCACCAGGAATGGTCTCTGGGCACAGAGCCCTAAGCACCAATGTGTGTTACTCAAAAAAAAAAAATATATATATATATATATATATACATATATATATATTAGACATTAGATTTAAGGGCTAGAGCTATAGCACAGCGGGTAGGGCATTTGCCTTGCACAAGGCCAACCCGGGTTCAATTCCTTCGTCCTTCTCAGAGAACCTGACAAGCTACTGAGAGTATCCCACCCGCATGGCAGAGCCTGGAAAGTTCCCCGTGCCGTATTTAATATGCAAAAAACAGTAACAACAAATCTCATCATGGAGACGTGACTGGTGCCCACTCAAGCAAATCAATGAACAACAGGACGACAGTGCTACAGTGATACATTAAATTTAAAGTAGGCTTGCTCTTCCATCCCATGCTCTCCTTTGAGCATGTACCTCACTTGCTTGTCTCTCTGCTTCTTTCCTTGATTATTTCTACTCTGCGTTCCCCTCTTTTCTCTCACACCTTCCTGAGCAAGTTTCATTCAATAAAAAAAAAATACCTTGTGTCATAAAAAAAATTAATTTAATAAAATAAAAAATAAAAGTAGGTGTAGATTGAAGATGGACTAGAGAAGGCCCCAGGGGAGAGGAGCAGGTGTGCCCACAGGGGACTTGCAGGCCAGTCGCTGGCTCCACTGGGGTAAGAATCCTTGACATGTCTGTCTGCCGTTCATAAGAACCTTCCACAAGTCAGCAAAGTGAAGGAAGCACTTATATATATATATATATATATATATATTGGTTTTTTGTGTAATAGCCAGCAATTCACAAGGGTTCCTCCGGGCTCTGCACTCAGGAATTACTCCTGGACGTGCTCAGGGGACCATGTGGAATGCTGGGACTCAAACCCAGGTCAGCCTCGTGCAAGGCAAACGCCCTCCCTGCTGTGCTATTGCTCCAGTCCTTTAATGCGCACATGAATTTTTTTAATAATGTAGGAGTACTGCTACTTATTCAACCATTGATTAAGCTGGTTGAATTGGGCATGAACTCCACATTACTTTTTATTCAGAATGTTAATTTTATTATTATTATTATTATTATTATCATCGGGCTGGAGCAATAGCACAGTGGGTCGGGCGTTTGCCTTGCATGAGGCTGACCCAGGTTCAATTCCTTCGCCCCTCTTGGAGAGCCCAGCAAGCTACCGAGAGTATCTCGCCCCAACAACAGAGCCTGACAAGCTACCCGTGGCATATTCGATATGCCCAAAACAGTAACAACAAGTCTCACATGGAGATGTTACTGGTGCCCACTCAAACAAATCGATGAGCAACGGGATGGCAGTGATGACAGTGATACAGTGATGATGATGATGATGATGATGATGATGATGATGATGATGATGATGATGATGATGATGATGATTTTATCCCCATGAGACACAGTTATAAAGCTTTCCTGTTTGCGTTTCAGTCATACAATAATCGATCACCAAACTATCCACCAGTGCACATCTTCCACCACCAAGGTCCCCAGTCCCCCCTTCCTATCCCACCCCTCACCCTGTCTCTATGGCAGACAATCTCCCCCATTCTCTCTTTTGTATTGTTTATTATGAATAACATAAGATTTCAGGGCCACGCTTTCCTGGAATGCTAAAATTTTAGATGGTTAGAGTCTGGAGTAAGTTATGCCTCAGTGAGAGACGTTACTGGTGCCTGCTCGAGCAAATCGATGAGCAACGGGATAACAGTGACAGTGACAGGGGCTGGAGAAATCTCTGCAAGAGCTGGTAGTTTCTGAGATTCCTTTGTGTGTCTCTGGATCTTGGCCCTTAAGGAGCTTAAGTAGCAGCCCGAGGCAGTTTGTGGGCGTGACCTCTGGGTCCCATGGGGACAGGGGGATGAGAAGGACCGGCCCACCCCCTTTCCCTTGAGGCCTGGAGTTTGCAGTCATTGAACCTGTGTACCTGCACTTCTCACTGGGTTCTGGACGTTGGCGGCCGCCGGGGTCCTTAGGGGGCAGGTAGAGGGACGACGCCTGCCCCTGTCTGGGGCACCCCAGTGAAGTCGGCCGGGCTTAAAGTCCAGAGGCATCTCTGCAGCGAGCTGCTTGGTTTAGAGATTCTTCCATGTGTCTCGGGATCATGGCCCTTGATTCCATCTGTTCCAGAGAAATAAACCATTGGCTTATGCCCTGCAGGGCGTGCCTGCTTGCCTGCAGCGCGCCACGCCACGGGCCCTAACTGCGGCTTTTGAACTCTTTCGGCATTTATGGGTCACTGAAATAAGGCCAATAAATGAGCTTATATAGCTGAGCAAGGAGGTGGTTTGTGGGTGTGGCTCCCACATACCCAACTTTTGACTGTTGAATTTCTTGGTACACTTGGACCCAAGTTGTTGGGATCTGGCTAAAGGCACAGCAGCAATTTTAGGGTCTCAGGAAGCCTGAAGGCACCATCAGGCTGCTGGGGCACTCACCCCGCAGGTACAGGTTGACCTGCAGGCTCCACCATACCCCCACATGAACATTTTTAATAAATAAAGCTACTCAGCCCCCACCGGAAGGAAAAGGAAGTCACAGAGTATCAGGGTGGATTGGACCTTAGCAACTTGATTGTTCTCCTTCTCTTTCTCCCTGCTGCCTCGACTGTAGATGGACAGGCTGGGTAAAAAGAATAAATACAATATGGCCCAAGTTGGAAAGTAGAATCAGAATCGAACCACATGTTTTTCTGGCATTCAAGTCAAAGAGTCTGATTTTCTAGAAGCGAACAATAGCAGGTTGGAAAATAAGAGCTCATTCTGGGACTGAGAGATCTTTCCCTGACTGTTGGCTCCTATTTGTAGCTCCTCTTGGCCTGACTTCTTTGTTTTGGGGCAAAAGAAAGTGTCTGAAAGGAGCAAGGAGGTCTCTGCAGGATGTTAGCCCCCACTCTTCCCTTCTGACAGCTCCATCTCTTGCCAACCAATCATTTGACCTGCCCATGTACTCAAGGAGCGCCACCGTGCATAAGTTCCAATATGTACCAGTTTTATTCAATATACCAAAAACAGTAGCTATAGGCCTCATTCCCCTGACCCTGAAAGAGCCTCCAATCATTGGGAAAGACGAGTAAGGAGAGGCTACTAAAATCTCAGGGCTGAGTGTAATAGAGGCGTTACTGGTGCCCTCTCGAGTAAACCAATGAACAACGGGATGACAGTGATACAGTGATGTACCAGTTACTCAGTGAACCTAAGATACAGCCCCTGCCTGGCTGAAAGAGTGACAAAGACCAACAGAGAGACAGAGACCCATGGGCAAGTGTGCCCCATCCAACCTCTCTTGAAGGCCCCAAGTCCTCCCCTCGTGACAGAGTGACTCTAGAACAGGAAGTACCTAGATTCTGGCCATTTCTTCCAGAAATGAGAGAGAATTTGGAATGATTCAATTCTGATACTATAGTGCAAAAGGCAGCGGTAGAGGATGCATAGATAAATGGCAGGGATTGTGTGTCAATAAAGCTTTATTTACAAACAGGCAATGGTCAGAGTTGCCTGGTGGGCCACAATTTGCCATTCCTTTTGCAGACAAAGAGGTAGTAGCAGAAGGCACCAGGGCAACAGAAAAGATGGTCAGAAGTTTCTAGAAAGTCATGTTGGCCTCACAGCCCGTGATCACAGGGAAAGTCAGCCTAAGACAGGATTTTTAAAAAGACACTGTGGCAAATCTCAAAGCATGAGACAAGAAGAGGCCAAGACTCAGTAATCACCACAGATGCCAGGGGGACGAACAAGGGACCACAATACACCTGTATGTTCATTGCAGCACTGTTCACAAGAGCCAGAATCTGGAAACAACCTGAGTGCCAGAGAATAGACAACTGGTTAAAAAAGCTTTGGTACATCTACACAATGGAATACTACGCAGCTGTTAGGAGAGATGGAGTCATGAAATTTGCTTATAAGTGGATGGACATGGAGAGTATTGTGCTAGGTGAAATGAGTCAGAAAGAGAGGGACAGACATAGAAGGACTGTATTCAATTGTGGAATATAAAATAACATAGTATGACACTGACACCCAAGGACAGTAGAGACAAGGGTCAGGAAAATTGCTCCATAGTTGAAAGCCTCATGAGCAGGGGGAGAAGGCAGCTGGGATAGAGAAGGGATCACTAAGTCAGTGATGGTTGGAGGGGTCACTCAGGAGGGGATATGTGTGCTGAAAGTAGATAAAGGACCAAACATTATAACCTGTCAGTATCTATATTGCAAACCATGATGCCCCAAAGTAGAGAAAGAGGGAAACTATCTGCCACAGAGGCAGGGGTAGGGCAGGGAAGGGAGTGGGGGGGGATACTGGGGACATTGATGGTGGAGAATGTGCACACTGATGGAGGTATGGGTGTTCAATCATTGTATGATTAAAACTCAAACATGAAAGCTTTGTAGCTGTATCTCATGGTGATTCAATTAAAAAATAATAATAATTAGGAGCTGGAGCGATAGCACAGCAGGTAGGGCATTTGCCTTGCATGCGGCCGACCCAGGTTCGATTGCCAGCATCCCATAGGGTCCCCCCGAGCACCGCCAGGAGTAATTTCTGAGTGCATGAGCCAGGAGGAACCCCTGAACATTGCCGGGTGTGACCCAAAAAGAATAAATAAATGAATAAATACATAAATAAATAAATAAATAATTTAAAAACAAGGGACCACAATGCCTCACGGGGGTCGGCACCGAGGCGAACCCCACTGCCCGGCCCCTTTCCCCGCAGAGGAGAGGAAGAGCAAGCGGAGGATCCGAACCACCTTCACCACGGAGCAGCTGCATGAGCTGGAGAAGATCTTCCACTTCACCCACTACCCCGACGTCCACACCCGCAACCAGCTGGCGGCCAGGATCAACCTGCCGGAGGCGCGGGTGCAGGTACAGCCAGCCCCTCCCCCACTCCCCGGGGGCTCCCGGCCCCTCCGGAGCCAGTGCTCCATCACACACTCCCCCATCCCGTGAGCACTGTGTTCGCCGAAGATCACACTCCTGAAGAGATGGCTTTGCTCCTGGAGGGGAGGGAGGGCAGTGAGAGGTGACGGTGGCATACCGTAAGCGGGCGTGGAGGAATCGCTCCTGAACATCACCCACCTCAACCATCTAGATCATAGGTCAATGAGGTCAACAAATGTGTCCTGTTACGGGTCAGAGGGTAATTAGAGGAAGCATAGGGGGAGGGGCGGGCAAAATGATATCCCTGTGGCCACTGTACGACGCCCTGGCATACCAAGGCGCTCACAGCTCCTCAGACAACAAACGAACGTGGCAGCATTCCAAGAGAATGTTATTGGAGAACGGCAAAATCCTGACTTGGTATAACTCACCATGCTCACAAGATAGTGCTCCTTCACTTTTTTTTTTTGAACTCCCAGTCATTTCCAGACATGAAACTATTCTTAGCTCCTAGACCCAGTCACCCGGGGTGGGACGGCAGACTGAGCCCACCAGCGCTGGTCTGCCAACCAATCTCCCGAGTGTGGGCAATGGCTTTGGAGGAGGCAGAGAGGCATGAGAAGAATCCGGGGTCCATAGACATGTCAGCATCTGGTGGACGCACCAGCAGCCTTGTGTAATAATCTGTAATCTCTCACACCACACCACCATCCCCACCCTCCCCCCCCCCCCGCCACCCTGCCACCAGCCATAGCTTCATCTCTGCAGCACTGTAGCACTGTAGCACTGTCATCCCGTTGTTCATTGACTTGCTCGAGCGGGCACCAGTCATGTCTCCATGGTGAGACTTGTTGTTACTGTTTTTGGCATATCCAATACGCCACGGGGAGCTTGCCAGGCTCTGCCGAGCTTCATCTCGAGCTAGAGAAAGTCAGAACTGGCCCCCCTTCACAGGGGCGTGTCTGTATCCGGCCTCTTCACATATCCCCACGTTTGCAAAGCCAATGGTCGCATTCTTGGTCCACTCACCAGAACAATGTTCTAAGCCCTTTGATTTTCTCCCAACAAACGCTGTCAATTCATTCCGATGTACCCCCTGAGAAACCTGAGGAGCACCCCACTCTTTATTTCCTCCCGGTCTATGTGTCTTCTGGCTAACGGCCACCACTCCCCGTAGCCTTCTCCCTACTCCGCTTCCCACTCGATTCAGTGACCTGAGACATCAGCAGCACTCACGGCTGCCTCAGTGGCAGGACCAAGTACAAAGGGTCACCCGTCAGGGTCTTGTGCTTTCAAGAAACTCCTCATGCTCCACCTGTAGATGCCCAGGGGCCCTCAGGGGTGGCAAACCCACAACCCACCAGCAGGAAACAGCCCATCAGTGGGTTTTTATTAGTTCTGCCCGGTCCTGGGCATCCCTTGAAATTTTTCCCCTAAAAAAAAAAAAGAAAATCAAGATTTTGACCTCTTGGAGAGCCCGGCAAGCTACCGAGAGTATCGCGCCCCCACGGCAGAGCCTGGCAAGTTCCCTGTGGCGTATTCGATATGCCAAAAACAGTAACAACAAGTCTCACCATGGAGATGTTACTGGTGTCCACTCAAGCAAATCGATGAGCAACGGGATGACAGTGATGATGATGTTGATGATGACGATGATGATGATGATGATGATGATGATGACAGTGACCTTGGAAACAGGATGGGACTGCAATCCTGGTGCCGATGGGTTAAAGTAGGGGCAACTTGTACACGGACCCCACCCGAAGCTTTTCAGCTTTGCAGATCGGATCACTCCACTCCCGATTGAGCCCCCTCCCCGCCCCCATCCACCCACCACCTCTTACAGACTCTGCAGCAGATGCCAAGAAACCCTGCGTGCCAGGACATGGCCTCTCCTGCAGGAAGGTGCTGGGGTGGGGGGTGTGGTGCCTTCAGGGGGGGAATAACCCCTTCTGTTGCTCCCCGCCCTCTCTTGCTCTCCTCTCAGATCTGGTTCCAGAATCAACGTGCCAAGTGGCGGAAGCAGGAGAAGACCAGCAGCCTGGGGACCCCCCAGAGGCTGAGTGAGGCCACGACTCCGGATGTGCCCGTGAGTCATCGCGACTCCAGGGAGGGGCTGGGAGGGAGCCTTGGGCTGGAGTCCAGCCCGGACCCCCGTTGTGAGAAGGGCAGGACCCCACGGACAGTAACAATGACAAGGGTTGGGGGTCAGAGAGATAGTCCAGAGTCTAAAATGCTTGCCTCACATGCCGCAGACCTGGGTTCAATACCAGCACTGCATGTGTGCGATCCCCTGAGCACTGCCAGGAGTGATTCCTGAGCACAGAACCCGAAGAAAGCCCTGAGCATCCTGGGGTGGCCCCCGAACCAAAATAAATAAATAATAATGTTTTTAAGTGGGCTGGAGCGATAGCATAGCGGGTAGGGCGCTTGCCTTGCACGCAGCTGACCCGGGTTCAATTCCTCCGCTGCCCCTCTTAGAGAGCCTGGCAAGCTACCGAGACTATCCCGCCCGCACGGCAGAGCCTGGCAAGCTCCCCGTGGCATATTTGATATGCCCCAAACCAGTAACAACAAGTCTCATCATGGAGACGTTACTGCTGTCTGCTCGAGCAAATCGATGAGCAACGGGATGACAGTGACAGTGACAATGTTTTTAAGTGCTGGGGGGATGGGATGGGGGGGGCGGGTTTCTTTGAGAATGGATATGAGCAAGGAATTGTTAGAAATCTAAGTGGGCCCGGCCCAGATGTCATGTTTCTCTGTCCCCACGTCCTCACCCCCTAGATTCCAGCTCCTCTCCTTCCCCTGGGGCGTGGTCTGCTTTACCTGTGCACAATTTCAGGAGTCCAGGACAAGGGCTCAGAGTAAAGGATGCTGCACCATGGTCAAGCCCAGGGAGCTCTGGGATGGGGCCGGGGGGGGGAGCCAGTTTGAACCCCAGATCTGCACTTTGCAGGGTTAGAGCGACCACGTCCCTCCGAGGACGGGAATGGGGTCATGATGAGGGACAGGCGGGGTCTGGACGGGCCGTTTCCCAAAGCGGCTGAGCAGGAGCGAATGTCTGGCCCCAAGGGAGACTCCCAAAGCGTCAGCAGCCCGACTCCGTGCCCACGGGCCAATGAGCACCAGATGCGAACACACAGAATAAATGGCCGGTCCCAGGGCTTCGAGGTCTGGGGGAGGAGCACTGAGCCAGGAGCTTTTTGTTGCATCATTTTTTACGGAAACCCACAGTGGGGTGTGCGAAGGCTGCTGGTGCCATTGAGGACGGGGCTTCTGACCCCCGGCAGGCAGCCCTCCCCACCCGATCCCCCTCCCCACCCCAGCTAGCCCCAGTCTTGGGGAAGGGCTGGGAAACAGCAGAACAGCCCTGCATCAGGGCCAGAACTCATGACTCTCTCCCGCCCTCTGGTCCTGACAGTGCTCCTTGCTGCCCGGCTCAGCTCCTCTCGCCGCCGGGTGCTATCAGCCGCCTCGAGGCCAGCTGGCGTCCATCTGGTTCCCAGCCAGGCTCACCGTCCTCCCGTGCCTCCCCTGGGAAACGGCGCCTCTCCCGGGGGGCCCTCCGGCCCAGCCGTCCTGCGTGCCCACACTCTGCCTCCTGCCCCTCCCGCCCCCGCAGTGGGGCAGCGCCTGCACCGCGTCCACCTAGCGAGCCCCGGACCCAGGAAGCGGAAACGCCCTCCCGGGGAACGCGGCAGGGGGCGGCGAGAAGGCTCATGGGCTCAGCATCACCGCCCAAAGATGCCACCACCCAGGAGGCCGTTCTGGGCATCCGAGGAGCCCCAGGGGCACAGAGGCAAGGAAGGACCCACCCCACCCTTGTGAACAAGCCTCTGGGACGCTGCCACCAAGTTCTCAGCCTGAGCTTGGCCGGAGAACGGCGGACGGTGCAGGCAGGACAACCCGCTCCTGACACCCCTTGGTGGGTCACGAGGACTCAGCAATGAAGAACCCAGAGAGAGTCTTTGCTCTTCCTTCCCTCCTGGGTCAGAGGGCAGAAGCCACCCCCGAGCTCAGGGGGAGCCCTGGAACCAGTGGGAGGGGGGCAACCGTCCCGCCTGAGCCCCCCTCTGGCGCCGTGACATCCCTCATTTGTAACCGGAGGCAGTTGGATAAGATCGTCCCCGCGTGGGACCTTCTGGTCCTCCCCCCAGGCGGGAACCGAAGGACAGAGCCGGTGTAGACCTTCCTCCTGTTCCCACAACGCGAAGATCAAGCCCCTGAGCCCGTGTTGCCTGGAACAGGGTTTCCGCAGGCATGTCTGAGTCTGCCCCCTCCCCCGCAGAGCACGCTGGTGGAAGGGACCGTACCCACCACCCCAAAGCAGAACAGAGGCTCCAGGCCCAGTGCTCAGAGCCCACATCCCCACTCCACACACAGTTTTGTATGGTTGTGTGTGAGAGTCCTTGAAGGGGGACAGAACGGAGGCGGGGGAGGGGGACGATGTTCATTTAAACAGGATTTTTAGAGGGCTGGAGCGGTAGCACAGCGGGGAGGGCGTTTGCCTTGCACACGGCCGACCTGGGTTCGATACCTCTGTCCCTCTCAGAGAGCCCAGCAAGCTACTGAGAGTATTATGCCTGCATGGCAGAGCCTGGCAAGCTCCCCGTGTGAGGAACTGGCCCCGGACAGACCACAGGAATCTATTTAGCTTTCTTAAGACTCTTTTTACAGGAGCCCGCATTCTAGAATAACTTGTCTATCTGTCCCAAAGCAAGGAATTTGGATACAGGCACCCCGGGTCACAAGAAGGGTGGTGGTCAGACCAGATAACCAGACCCATATCACATGACCCATATCACAAGACCCAGGACTGCCCCCAGAACCGGGACATTCCTGAATATTGACTCGAATACTGATCTCTAAAGCGATAGGCTAAGGAGTGATGTCCTTTTAAATGGATTGATTAAGAAAGTTTGTAATATTACAAATCTATTGGCTATGAAAGGCGCGGGCTCTGCTGTAACAGCCGGGGAAGGCCTATCTAAGATCTCCTTTGGAGAAGCTTGGGGTCTTTGCCCAACCTGCTGGATCTGCGTGTCTGCATAGGCAGCTGGATCCTGGCTAGCCAGTCTTACAATAAACCCTGCTTGCTATTTGCAGTCTCTGGAGTCTCTTTGTCGTTATAGGGAGATCTCGATCCACGCCCTAACAGAGGGATCGCTGAGCACAGATCCAGGAGTAAGTCCTGAGCATTTCGACCCCTCCCCAAAATTACCAAGCCCCTCCAAGTTCAGCGACGTTCTTCCTCCTTTTTTTTTTTTTTGATCACACCCAGCAATGCTCAGGGGTTACTCCTGGCTCAGGAATTACTCCTGGCGGTGCACGAGGGGACCCTAGGGGATGCCGGGATGAACCCAGGCCCACTGCATGCACAGCAAGAGCCCTACCCACTGTGCTGTCACTCTGGCCCGAGGGATGCTCTTCTTGAGACACTCCAGTGGTTGGGGATGAAAGGAGGCAGCGGCCGGGGGAGCCAGTACCCAGTAGCCTCTGAAAAGTAGGTGCTCCGAGCCATTGCCCGTTTCACAGCCTTCGACTCAAATGTGCAATGCAAAACTTCAGTCATCTCTCTTTCCTTTCTGTGTTCTTGGAAATGCTTCTAGTGTCTTCTCCGTTACAGACTTCCTAGGCACTTCTGATTGCAACTCAGGCACATTTTTTAAAAAAATTTTTTATTAGAGAATCACTGTGATGTACAGTTACAAACGTATGAACTTTGGTGTCTGCATTTCACTCACACAGTGATTGTTTACCCATCCCTCCCCCAGTGCCCATTCTCCTCCACCAATGATCCCCGTATCCCTCTCAACACCCCCACCCCATCCCCCACCACCCCACCCTGCCTCTGCGGCCGGGCATTCCCTTTTGTTCTCTCTCCTTTGGGGTGTTGTTGTTTGCAATAGAGGTACCGAGTGGCCTTCATGTTCAGTCTATAGTCTACTTTCAGCTCACATCTTCCAACCCGAATGGGTCCTCCCGACATCCTCTACTTGGTGTTCCCTTCTCTATCTCAGCTGCCTTTTCCCCCAGCATGTGAGGTTGGGCACATTTTTGAGGGCTGCAGAGAGAGAGAGAGAGAGAGAGAGAGAGAGAAACAGACAGAGACAGAGACAGTGACAGAGACACAGAGAGAGGGAGAGAGAGAGAGGAAGAGACAGAGACAGAGACCAGAGAGACAGAGACAGAGAGATCAGAGAGATCAGAGAGACAGAGACACAGAGAGACAAAGAAAGAGGGAGAGAGAGAGAGAGAAAGAGGAAGAGAAAGAGAAAGCAGAAGAGAGAGAATTACAGGGGTGAGGCACTTACCTTGGCATGAAACTGATCCCTGTTTCAACCCCACCCCCAGTACTGCATATGGCCCCCTGAGCACAAAGCCAAGAGTACCCCCACCCAGCATCCCAGGTGTGGCCCCCAAATCCTAAATAAACAAACTGTCACATGCAGTCTGTGCCCCTCTACCCCCCTTCCCTTCCTTCCTGCTGGGGTCTTTGCTACCATGACGGTGGCTTTGGAGAAGTCTTCCTACAGAGTTCTCGGTTCTCTCCGGAGCCACTGGAAAGACTCGAACCCGTCTTTATAGCTGCCTGCTGGCCCCCATGAGTGTCAGCCCTGCTGGCCCGGGGCGCACCCCCTGAGTCAGGACCCCCCCCCCACTGTAGGAGACTCGTCAGGTCCTCTCTGCACCGGCCAGGTCATCACTCATGAGCGGGAGGAAACGCTGAGGGCTCCCCTCCCCCACAGCCTCCCGGGTCCTGGAAGTCTACCCCAGGTGCCGGACTCTTGTTCTAGAACTCTCGCAACCGTGACTCAGGCCTGCTGACAGCCACGCTTGCAGGTACCCAAACTTCCCCCACGGAGTGGCCAAACCCAGCCTGGTCTGCCCCAATTGCGTTAATCTGCATTCTCCAAAAAGAAAGGGAAAAAACAGAAGCAATTGCATAATGCATTTTTGAAAGATATACTACTGAATAGTATGGGCTGGAGCGACAGCACAACAGGTAGGGTGTTTGCCTTGCAGGCAGCCGACCCGGGTTCGATTCCTCTGTCCCTCTCAGAGAGCCCAGAAAGCTACTGAGAGTATTGCGCCTGCATGGCAGAGCCTGGCAAGCTCCCCTTATGAGGAACTGGCCCCGGACAGACCACAGGAATCTATTTAGCTTTCTTAAGACTCTTTTTACAGGAGCCCGCATTCTAGAATAACTTGTCTATCTGTCCCGAAGCAAGGAATTCAGATACAGGCACCCCGGGTCACAAGAAGGGTGGTGGTCAGACCAGATAACCAGACCCATATCACAAGACCCATATCACAAGACACAGGACTGCCCCCAGAACCGGGACATTCCTGAATATTGGTGCGAATACTGATCTCTAAAGCCATAGGCTAAGGAGTGATGTCCTTTTAAATGGATTGATTAAGAAAGTTTGCAATATTACAAATCTATTGGCTATGAAATGCGCGGGCTCTGCTGTAACAGCCGAGGAAGGCCTATCTAAGATCTCCTTTGGAGAAGCTCGGGGTCTTTGCCCAACCTGCTGGACCTGCATGTCCGCATAGGCGGCTGGACCCTGGCTAGCCAGTCTTACAATAAACCCTGCTTGCTGTTTGCAGTCTCTGGCGTCTCTGTGTCGTTATAGGGAGATTTCGATCCACGCCCGAACACCCGGGGGGTATTCGATATGCCAAAAACAGTCCCAACAAGTCTCACCATGGAGACGCTATACTACTGAATACTACATTTTTTATTTATACTCTATGCCTATGTGATAGAATATACTATTGCTCATGATACTTTGTATACCATAGAGATAGTACAAAGATAGATTTGCATATGCGTACATATAAGGCAGAAACTGGGAGAGGCAAATTAATGATAAGGAAATGGCTCTTGCGGTTATAAAGACGGAGGAGAACAGATGGCCTGAGCTTCCGTATGACTCCGAAGGCAGGAGATCTACGCCCCAGCTCCAAGACAGTCTGGGAGAGCGAGTTCTCCCTCCCCCTGCCTTTATGTTCCACTCAGGCCTCAGACGGATTAGCTCCAGCCATCTGCTTCTCTCTCAGGCAAATGTTTCTACAGGGCTTTCAAACGTTCCTCTCACCCCTAATCGCTTAACACCCAGAACAACATGTGACCAGGTTCTTGGGCACCCTAGATAGCCACGGTGGCTCATCAAGTCAAGCATCACAACCCCCGGCCCCTTCTTTCTCCCCTCTTTCCCCCAGAACCTTCTAGAAGCAAGCTTTGGCTCATCACCCAGGTGCGCTATCATGTTTCAGCTTTGATACAGATGATAAAAGTTTATTTGTGGGAGGATGGGAGGGGGAACTTCCTACCCCTGGGATTTATTTTTTATTTCCCCCAAAGCAATTCCATTCCCCTGCCTATGGTCCCTTGTGAGTCCTGTTCCCAGTGTACCGAGTTTCTTCACAACTGAGAGACAGGAACACATTTGGACACACTCGATAAATAAATTTTTGGGGGGAAAGTCCATTGCCCAACTCAATTCTGTCTTCTATGTCTCCACTTCCAGTTCTAAGCAATTATTCTCATCCCAGATTCTGTACCAGAAGTTAAACGAGCTTCCTCAGGGGGCACGGAGGCAGGAGGACCCTCAAGAGTATGCAAAAATTGTGTGTGGGGACCGGAACCATAGTCTAGCCAGCAGCTAGAGTGTTTGTTTGCTCCGTTCAAACCCCGACATCCCATAGGGTCTCGAGCACTGCCAGGAGTATGAGACCAAAAAAAAGGAAAAATGAAAGGTATGTCAGAAAAACAAAACCTGGGGCTGGAGCAATAGCACAGCGAATAGGGTGTTTGACTTGCACGCAGCTGACCCGGGTTCAATTCCCAGCATCTCATATGGTCCCCTGAGCACTGCCAGGGGTAATTCCTGAGTGCAGAGCTAGAAGTAACCCCTGTGCATCGCCTGGTGTAACCCAAAAAGTGGGAAAAAAAAGGAAAAAAATAAATAATAAATAAATGAAAATTTTTAAAAAACCTCTGTGTGTGTGTGTGTGTGTGTGTGTGTCTTTTCCCAGGGGAAATGTTCAAACTTTATCAAGCACTGCGAAACTGAAAATAATAATAATAAGAAGAAGAAGAAGAAGAAGAAGAAGAAATTTTTGTCAGATACACCTGAATCAGATCCTGTACGGTTCATATTCTAGCTCAGCTACCTGCAGTTCTCAATGATAATTTTTTAAGGGAAAAAATAAAAACCATACAAATAATAATGAAGATGTGTCAAAGTTTGATTGAACTCATTAATTGAGTTGGGAGGGGGGTAGGGTGTAGGGGGCTCGGTGTAGGGGACCAATAAGAATCAGAAACAGTTCCTAGGAGATTCAGGAGAGCAGACAGGCGTCTATAGGTGATGGGGAGTGTGGGGGAGGGGGAGTGGGAATTGATTCAGAAATAAGAGACAAAGAGTCGGTTCCCTTAGGGAAATGGGCTCTAGCCCCTCCACCAGACAACGCATTTGCATCTCTATGGACAAGAATCATTTGCATTACTACCGTTTAAAGAGAGGAAAACTACGCAGGGCTTGCCCGGGGTGAGAGACAGCCCTCCCCAGCTTCTTTCGAGGCCCCTTTCAATGGCTTTGAGAATCGTGCGCGCCGGACAGGGGTGCTCAGCGCTCTGATTCTCACTCACTTTCCTCCCCAATTAAGGGGAGAAACAAGCCCTGCTTTCGAAGACAGCCCAGAAATTCACTGGCGTGACGTCTGCAAAGCGTTTTGTACACGGTACTTTTTTGTACTTGTAAGGCGCTTTATGAGTTTGAAAAAATTATTATTGATTGCCTTTTAAGCTCCTCTAGAATTCAAATTTAAGCCTTCAGGTAAAAGGTTTTGAGAGACTCAGTAGCATTTCTTTAATATACCTTTGATAGTGCGATTTTTAGAAAGACTAATCAGGCCTTAGAAAAAAAGTGCAAAGATCAGAAACTCAGGAGGTGGGGGGGTACCCCTGGCATAAAAATATTCTCAACCTCTTTCATAATTTGACATTTTAAATAAGTCCTTTGGTGGAATACTTCTTTTCCCTTTCAGATTGGCAAACACTTAAAAGCATTGGCGAGGGGTTAATGAGCGAAATAGCTACTCTCACATATAAGGAAGTGTAAGTTAATAAATCATTTCGCATGATAATTTGACAGCCCTTAGCATTTGAAATGCAAATTCCCTTGGGTTGGGAGTGGAGGCGAAATGTGTTTGCAAGAATCTCTAATCGATAACACGGGTCTCTAAACACTCAGGCTGAGACCCTTCGCGGAGACTTTGCGACAAGCAAAAGTTGGAAGTCACTTAAATAGGACATGGATTGGACCAATTACGGCACATTCATCCAGCTGTTAAAAATACCGAGAGACTGAAATGTACCTCCAGGGAAAATGTCACTAGACACGGCGCCTAATGGGGAAAGGCAAGTTACAGAATAGTACTATGATCTCATCTGAGAAAGAAAAGGATCAAAATATCCTGATGTACAAAACATCATCTAGACGCTGATGGTCACCGCATGAGTTAGCTTTCACTCCGGCATGAGTTGCTCCAAAACGAAAGGTTTGAAACAATTTCTTGGCCTCGTGACTGGTTCAAGTGGGTTGGGCTGACCCAGCCAATCCCAGCTGGGTTGGGTTATGTCCGTGGTCCGTCAGCAAACCCTTGTCCGCTGAATGATCAAGGACAGATTCTCTCAGGCAATCCGCAGGTGTCTTGGCAAGCTCCCTCCTGCCAGGGTCCCCGGGGTGTCAGGGCGGACATCAAGAATTCTGAGATGAAGGCTCAGAATTCACACACACCTGTGAGTTCTATGGGTCAAAGCAAGTTCCAAGAACAGCGTGGATTCCGGGAGGGAAGAGGAGACTGAAAGAGGAAGCCTCACTCTCGAAAGTTGCTCGGGTCCAAGATTCTTGTGTGTGTCTCTGGATCGTGGCCACATCAAAAAAAATTTTACAAAATTAATTTAAAGAAAAAAGGAGAGAGGCTGGAGCGATAGCACAGCGGGGAGGGCTTTTGCCTTGTACACGGCCGACCCAAGTTCAATTCCCAGCATCCCATAGGGTCCCCCAAACACCGCCAGGAGTAATTTCTGAGTGCAGAGCCAGGAGGAACCCCTGTGCATTGCCAGGTGTGACCCAAAAACCAAATAAATAAATAAATAAATAAATAAATAGGAAGCCTCAGTTTCCCCTTGACAACAAGAGAAGAGCCCCCGTCTCCCCTCCCCAAGTGGTTCCATTTTTCCCCACCCCCAAGGCCCTGCCTTTAACACTCCTGGCTTTTCCCAGGACCCCATTCTTCTGTCCCAGAGCTCAGAGTCACACAACTAAGATTATGAGCAATGCCCGAGGCAGGTGACCAGAAAGACAAACCAGCCCAACCACCCCGGAGATTCCCTGCATTCTCTGTAACACAGAGACCTGGTTTTCCGATTAAAAAAAAAAAATCACAAAAAGAGCCTTCGTTAACTTAGTCCTATACTAAATTCCACTTTGGGGGCTCCTTTTCTTTTCTCTTCTACTCTCCAATAAACTTTTTGACTTTCCAACTCTGAGTCTAAACGTCTTTATTGTTCAATATTTTCAAGAATGAAAATATTGAAGGGGCTGGAGTGATAGCACGGTGGGGAGGGCATTTGCCTTGTATATGGCTGAGCCGGGTTCGATTCCTAGCATCCCATATGGTCCCCCGAGCACCATTAGGAGTAATTCCTGAGTGCAGAGCCAGGAGTAATCCCTGAGCATCGCCAGGTGTGACCCAAAATGCAAAAGAAAAAAGAGAGAGAGAAAGAGAAAGAAAGAAAGAAAGAAAGAAAGAAAGAAAGAAAGAAAGAAAGAAAGAAAGAAAGAAAGAAAGAAAGAAAGAAAGAAAGAAAGAAAGAAAGAAAGAAAGAAAGAAAGAAAGAAAGAAAGAAAGAAAGAGAGAAAGAGAAAGAGAGAAAAAAGAGAGGAAGGAAGGAAGGAAGGAAGGAAGGAAGGAAGGAAGGAAGGAAGGAAGGAAGGAAGGAAGGAAGGAAGGAAGGGAGGAAGGAAAAGAGAAAAGAAAGGAAAGGAAAGGAGAGGAAAAGAAAAGGAAAGGAAAGAAAAGAAAAGAAAAGAAAAGAAAAGAAAAGAAAAGGAAAGAAAAGGAAAGAAAAGGAAAGAAAAGAAAAGAAGGAAAGAAAAGAAAATTTAAAGACCTGAGAATCTCAAATGGACACAGAAACCCACCTCTGAGTCTTCCACCTCCCCTGCATCAGTACCTCCCAGCAGTGGGAAGAGCAGCAGGTTGGTGGCTGGTTTGGGGGCTCCCAGAGCCCCGAGTCTGTCTCTGATCTCACTCAGCAGCTCCCCTTGGACAGTCTAACGGGCGCCTCCAGCTCAAACCCAGCCCTGCCCGTCATCCAGTCCTGCCCTCTGTCGCAGGCTCCCACTCCCCCACAGGGTTCCATGAGCTTTCTTGGAAGCTGTCACATGGTGTATAGCAAGTGAGGCGAGTGCATACAGGCTGGGGAACCCTCAACCCGCTCTCACGGTCTCCTCCCATCGGCCTCAGCACCCACCCTTCACCCTGACCCTGGGCTGTTTCTCATGTTAGTTAGGAGAATGTGAGGTGAGAGCAAAACACCCAAACCCTCAATTCTTTGCTGTCTCGCTTGGAATCAAGTCCCCTCCTCTCTCTCTCTCTCTCTCTCTCTCTCTCTCTCTCTCTCTCTCTCTCTCTCTCTCTCTCTCTCCCTCCCTCCCTCCCTCCCTCCCTCCCTCCTTCTCTCCCTTCTCTCTCTCCCTCTCCCTCTCTCTCTCTTTGTCTCTCCCTCTCTCTCCCTCTCTTCTCTCTCTCCCTCCCTCTCTCTCTCCCTCTCTCTGTCTCTCCTCTCTCCTCTCTTCTCTCTCTCTTTCTCTCTCTTTCCCACTCTTTTCCACTCTCTTCCTCTCCCTCTCTCCCTCTCTTCTCTCTCCCTCTCTCTCCCTCTCTTCTCTCTCTTCTCTCTCTCCCTCTCTCTTTCTCTCTCTCTCCCACTCTTTCCCACTCTCCCTCTCCCTCTCTCTCTCCCTCCCTCTCTCTCTCCCTCTCTCTCTGTCTCTCCTTCTCTCTCCTCTCTTCTCTCTCTCTTTCTCTCTCTTTCCCACTCTTTTCCACTCTCTTCCTCTCCCTCTCTCTCCCTCTCTCTCTCTCTTCTCTCTCTTCTCTCTCCCTCTCTCCCTCTCTTCTCTCTCTCTTCTCGCTCTCTTCTCTCTCTCCCTCTCTCTCTTTCTCTCTCTTTCCCACTCTTTCCCACTCTCCCTCTCCCTCTCTCTCCCTCTCTCCCTCTTTTCTCTCTCTTCTCTCTCTCCCTCTCTCTTTCTCTTTCTTTCTCTCTTTCCCACTCTTTCACACTCTCCTCTCTCTTTCTCCTCTCTCTCCTCTCTCTCTCCTCTCTCTCCTTCTCTCTCTCTTATTGAATCACCACGAAACGTGAGCTACAGTTTCAAAGCTTTCATGATTAAGTTTCAGCCATACAATGATCAAGCACCCGTGCCTCCACCAGTGCACATTTTCCACCACCAATGTCCCCAGTATCCCTCCCACCCCCTGCCTCTGTGGCAGGCACCTGCCTTCTTTCTCTCTACTTTGGGGCATCATGGTTTGCAATACAGATACTGAGAGGCCATCACGTTTGGCCCTTCCTTTCAGCACACACCTCCCATCTGGAGCCATCCCTCCCACCCTCATTGACTTAGTGATCCCTTCTCTCTCCCATCTTCCTTCTGCCCCAGTATTTAAGGCCGGCTTCCAACTACGGAGTGATCCACCTGGCCCTTGTCTCTACTGTCCTTGGGTGTCATTCTCATAGTATGTTATTTTATATCCCACAAATGAGTGCAGTCATTCTCTGTCTGTGCCTCTCTTTCTGTCCAGTCCTTCTCTTGGGCCTCGAAGATGCTACTCTTCCTGTCCACCTCCCTCCCTGCTCCAGTTGCTCCTAAGAGTTGATTATAATCCTGGTTTCCCCCCTCTACCCTTCCTCTCTTCCCTGTGCACCCTTAAAGGCACTGTGGCCCCCACCCTACCTAAAATACCTTGCACAAACCCAACCCTCAAGCCTTAACCCCATCCTTGGTCTTCTTCTTTGTACAGTGTTTACTCACATGGCTCACATCATGCCATGGTTTTATTGTCTTTGCCCTGTTTTAGGCATCTACTCGGGAGGACAGGCATGGGGGTACGGGTGCGGACAGTAGCCCTGTAGCACTGTCATCCTGTTGTTCATTGATTTGCTCGAGCGGGCACCAGTAACGTCTCCATTGTGAGACTTGTGGTTACTGTTTTTAGGCATATGGAATCAGTCCACGGGTGCTGACAGTAGGTTTCAGAAAAGTAAGTGGAGACATTACTGGGCCTGCTCCAGCAAATCGGTGATCAAAGGGATGACAATAACAGTGGCAGTGACAGTGCAAAGTCCCTGTGTCTCTGACCCAAAACAGTCCAGAAGCTCAAAAGCAGGAAAAACATGAAGGTGTAGAAATGAAGGCCAGATAAATTCTAACTGCACTGAAAAGGCTGGACCCCCTCAAGAGAGAAGTAACTTTGACAGAAACAAAAAAGTGTGATAAGGTAAAATATGGGGGTTGGGGGGCAGGAAGATAATATAGTGGGTCGGGCATTTGCCTTACACACAGACGACCCAGGTTCAATCTCCGACATCCCATAGGGTCCCCCGAGCACCGCCAGGAGTCATTCCTGAGTGCAGAGCCAGGAGGAACCCCTGAGCATCCCTGGATGTAGCCCAAAAGCAAAAATGAATGAACATGAAAAAAGGAAGACACCCCAAATCATTCAATTCTCTCTGTCTCTCTCTGTCTCTCTGTGTCTTTCCCTCTCTCTCCTCTCTCTCTCTCTTTCTCTCTCCATTGGTTTTTATTTGTTTTAAGTCACACCCAGTGGTGCTCAGGGATTACCCCTTGCTCTGGGCACAGGGGATCACTACTGAGCATCTCAAGGAAGCCTGTGCAATGCTAGAGGTCAAACCTGTCGACCAAGAGCGAGGCAAGGCCTTACTGCCACACTGTCTCCCAGCCCCTCTCTCCCCTCCACCCCTAGTTCCCAAATAAAATCATCCACTCTTCATCTCCTTCCTGAAATTCTCTTCTGCAAGACCCAGAACCCACGAAGCAGGGCAGAGCCAGGGACGGACTTCCTTTCCCGGCGAGAGCAATCCTCACACCTGCTCCCCCAGGACTCCGCTCCCTCGGCGGTCACTAAGGCCTGATCCCTGCAGCTGGAGAGCTGCCCGATGGGGCCCGTGAATGCATCCGAGCTGGGGGCCAAGCTCAAGGTCCATTTGATCAGGTGTCACCCCCACCTCCACCCCTGGCAACACCCCCCAGTGCCGGCTCACTCTCCTGCTTTCTCTCTCTTGCTCTCTCAACACATCCGAGGCTAGATGCAAGCTCCGGGAGTTTAGGAGAATTTCACTGATTTAAAGTCATCCCAGGGGCTGGCGTGATAGCACAGCGGGGAGGGTGTTTGCCTTGCACGCGGCCAACCTGGGTTCAAATCCCAGCATCCCATAGGGTCCCCTGAGCACTGCCAGGAGTAATTCCTGAGTGCAGAGCCAGGAGGAACCCCTGTGCATCTCTGGGTGTGACCCAAAAATAAAAAAAATAATAATAAAGTCATCCCAGTGTGGGGCTGGATCGATAGCACAGTGGGGAGGGCGTTTGCCTTGCATGCGGCCGACCCAGGTTCTATTCCCAGCATCCCATATGGTCCCCTGAGCATGGCCAGGAGTCATTCCTGAGTGTATGAGCCAGGAGTAACCCCTGTGCATCGCCAGATGTGACCCAAAAACCAAAACTAATAATAATAAATATTTTTAAATAATAATAAATAAATAAAGTCATCCCACTGTGACGGAGAAGGAACCATTAAGTCGATGATGGTTGGAGGGATCACCAGGGATGGGAGATGTGTGCTGAAAGTAGACCAAGGGCCAAACACGGTGACCTCTCAGTATCTATATTGCAAACCATAATGCCCCAAATTAGAGAGAGAGTAAGAAGAATTGTACCTGCCACCAAGGCAGGGAGTGGGGTAGGATGGGAGGGGCGGGTGGGACAGTGGGAACAGTGGTGGTGGGAAACATCCATGGGTGGAGGGATGGGGGCTCGAACATCGTGTGACTGAAATGTAATTATGCGAGTTTGTAACTGTATCTCACAGTGATCCAATAAAGCTTCTTTAAAATAAAATAAAATAAAATAAAGTCATCCCAGTGTGATCCCCAAAATTACAGCAAGAAGCTGAATGAAAAGAGGGACTTGGGGGAACTGGAGCGATAGCACAGCGGGGGAGGGCGTTTGCCTTGCATGCGGCCAACCCAGGTTCGATTCCCAGCATCCCATAGGGTCTCCTGAGCACCGCCAGGAGTAATTCCTGAGTGCAGAGCCAGGAGGAACCCCTGTGCATCGCCGGGTGTGACCCAAAGAGCAAAAAAAAAAAAAAAAAAAAGGAGGGACTTTGGGCTGGAACAATAGTAGAGCTGGTAGGGCATTTGTTTTGCATGCAGCTGACTGGGTTCGATCCAGGAGGAACCCCTGAGCATCGCTGGGTGTGGCCCAAAAAGAAAAAGAAAAAGAAAAAAAAAAAAGGGACTTTATTGGCATTAAAAAAGCCACTTAAAGGTGAGAAGGGTACGGCCCCGGCCCCTACCATAGACTGGAGGACAACTCTGAAGAGGTGGCGGAGGGGACCCAACACCCAGAGAGAGATATCACAGTGCTTTCAGAATCGAGTTTTTCAAGAAACTCATGTCTTAGTGACCGAGAACGAGTCAAGTGATGAACAGGCAATGCGCATGCGTGAGTCTCCTGGGGACCATCACAGAGAAGGGGTGCAGGGTCCGGAGGGAGAGGGGCAGCCAGCCAAGGGTCTTTACCAGTGAAAAATGTCTCAAGGGTCCCCCTTGGCCCAATCGGAGCTTAGAGAAAGTTAACAGGGCTTTGGGGCCACTCTGCGGTAGCTTCTCCTGACCCCAGAGTTTTTTCTAAGTCTTGTAAGTAGGGGAGCACGAGGGAGGAAAGGTGATTTTGAAAAAAAAAAAAATACTTGCCTGATACTCAGTAATTCTTGGACAAACGTGCATGCGTGCAAACACACACACACACACACACACACACACACACACACACTCACTCACTCACAGTAAGATCCTAAAAGAAGCACATTCAAAAATCTGCCAGCAATTATTTCCAATGCAAGGATGTTTTTCTTCCTGCTGCCCTGCCGTGCCTGAGTTTTCGCCATATGTAGTATACAACTTTGGACATTAAAATGTTATTGATTCACAAAACCGTAACAGCTTTCCCCCAATTGATCTTGTGCTGTACAAGCTTCCACCATGGTATCGAAGAAAAGTGCTTTTTCTGCCTTCTCAGGTGCTGGAGGGCTCCCCTCAGGGGGCGGGGGGGGTCCCCACGGAGCCTTGGACGAGATGGCAGAAGGTTGGAACTGAGCGTGGAAAGCAGGCTCCCTGGTCAGGGGGCACAAGCACAGGGAACCAGGAGAAGTGGACAGAGAGGGGCCAGAGCCATAGCACGTGGGGAGGGCATTTGCCTTGCACACAACCA
>NC_073307.1:92131837-92156766 GCF_027595985.1 Sorex araneus
GGAATCGAACCCGGGTCAGCCACATGCCAGGCAAGCGCCCTCCCCGCCGTGCTCTTACACATCTGCCTGCTCTATGCGGGATAGGGTCGCCTTGGCCCCGCAGAGGGGCTGAGACCCCGCACCTGCAACCCGGGCCAAGTGTAAGGCTCGTACCCACCCTCGTGCCAGCCCCGGAGTGCGAGCACTTCAGGAGAACCTGCCCTTTGAGCAGTGAGGGGCCTCGCCTGGCCGCTTCTCCATACTTTTCCCGGCAAGGGGGAGGGGGGACAGGAGGAGGGGGTTCCTGATCAGATGCAATACTTTCTTCAGGTTTTCACTTCACAGCATGAGATTACTGTTTTTCTGTTTGGGTTGGGGGGGGCACACCCCAAGGTGCTGGGGGTCACTCCCAGCTGTTTCTCCGGAAACTTGTCTTGCTGGGGATCAACATTTGGGGTGCCTCCCGGCCAGTACGCGCCCTGGCCCCTGAGCTTTCCCCAGGGCCCTTTGACAGGGCGGCTCTCTCTCTCTCTCTCCCTCTCTCCCTCTCTCCTCTCTCTCCTCTCTCTCCTCTCTCTCTTCTCTCTCTTCTCTCTCCCTCTCTCTTCCTCCTCTCTCCCCCTCTCTCTCTCCTCTCTCCCCCTCTCTCTCCCCTCTCTCTCCTCTCTCCCCCTCTCTCTCTCCTCTCACTCCTGTCTCTCCTTCTCTCTCTCTCTCCCTCTCTCCCTCTCTCCTCTCTCTCCTCTCTCTCTTCTCTCTCTCCTCTCTCCCCCTCTCTCCTCTCACTCCTGTCTCTCCTTCCCTCTCCTCTTTCTCTCCTCTCTCTCCTCTATCCTATCTCTCCTCTTTCTCTACCTCTCTCTCCTCTCTCCTCTTTTCCTTCCTCTCTCTCCTCTCTTGCCTCTCTCCTCTCTCTCCTCTCCCTTCTCTCTCCTCTTTCTCTCTCCCTCCCTCTCCTCTCTCCTCTCTCTCTCCTTCCTCTCTCCTCTCTCTTCTTTCTCCCCCTCTCTCCTCTCTCTCTCCCTCCCTTCCTCCTCCTGTTTCTTTCTCTTTCTCTCTCTTTCTCTCTCTCTCTCTCTCTCTCTCTCTCTCTCTCTCTCTCTCTCTCTCTCTCTCTCTCTCTCTCTCTCTCCCTCTCCCTCTCTGTGTGTGTCTCCCTCCCTCCCTCCCTCTCTCCCACCCCCGTTCAATGGACTCCAACAGAGGACTTTAGTTCAAGGGGCTCCAGAGAAAGCCACTCTCCGACCACAGCTCACGTTTTCACTCTCAGTCACTCCAGGTCCGTCCCGTCCAGTTGGGCCTGCACAGGGGGCAGGGCTGGGCCAGCGGGGAAGGCTCATCTAAGGTCAGCACCAAGAACGAACAAGAGAGGTTTCCTAAAGCCCTTCCCCAACCTCCACTTTCTCCCTGACACGGGCAGAGGTGTAATTTGTTTAAACACAGGTTTTAATTTGATACAGGTTGGTAAACATAGGTTTCCCTGATTCCAAAGCCTTCCTTAGGCTATTTACAATTTGAATGCATCAGTAATGTGTCTTTTATCACCACTTACTACAGAAGTATTTATGAAATAATGCATAGTGTGAGTATATATAAATATAAATTTATTATAGTAATTGTACCAGCATATATACTATTAATGTGTAAATGGTATGTATATGTAATGTATCACTTATGACATTTTTAATATGAATGTATCAACAGTATAATGGTGCATATAATATGCGCTATAATAGCATTTCTATAATATTTTAAATATGAATATTTGCTGTATATATGTAAGTGTACACTACCATATGTTATAGCATTTATAATATGTATGCAGAAGTGACATGACTATAAATAAACATATGGCATTAAATTAATATTAATACAGAGAGATTATATAAATATATACTATACAAAATGTATGTGTATGTCTATATTCACATATGCTATAATTTATAGCAGCATTTACATTAATGTACACCTGGTATGAGCATATGTATTTTATTATAATATTTATACAAGGTCATTTGAGCTATACAAATTCACTATTATTATAACATGATTTTCTCAACAGTACGAATGTGTGGCTAAACACACACTATTGTTTTAATAGTAATTATAACATGAATGCCCCGTGGTGTAGGTGCATTAGCACACACCATTATTTTCATAGGAATCTCGATATCACTGCATTGATGGTGTACACAGGTCAGCATGTACTTTGACTATAATAGAAATGATGGTATGTATAGCTCCTGCTTTGGGGGCAGGCTTTTTATTTTATTTTATTTTCATAACGTTGTTCACAATCATTCATGACAGATAATATTCAAACACCAATCCCACCACCCTGTACAATTTTCCCAAGGGTGAGAAAATTCTAAATATGGTGGTGGTGGTGGGAAGATGTCAAAGCAGTGGAATTGGGGTTGCAAAATTGCATGTAATGGATGATTGTGAGCAATTTTGTAAAAAATAAATTTAAAAAAAAAAGAGGAGATGGGCTGGAGTGATAGCACAGCGGGTAGGGCGTTTGCCTTACATGCGGCCAACCCAGGTTCAATTCCCAGCATTCCATAGGGTCCCTTGAGCACTGACAGAAGTAATTCCTGAGTGCAAAGCCAGGAGTAACCCCTGTGCATTGCCGGGTGTGACCCAACAAGAAAAAAAAAAAAAGAAGAGAGAAATGATGATATGAACTCAGCCTTGCTGGGTTCGTACACGCAGAGATCAACATGAGTGGGAAAATCTGGGTCTCCTCCGAATTCACCGGGTCCCGGTGTCTGGCGCACACTCGGTGCTCAGTAAGTACCTGAGCTGGATTGGGGAGTAGAAAGGAAGACCAGGCAGGGGTGTGTCGGCTCAGTGGCAGAAGGCACCTTCCCTCCCCACCCCCCTTGCCAGCCCTGACCGCCAGGTGACCCCTGGGCGTGGGTCCCTGAGCTATTCCAGGGGCGGAAGTTTACAACCGGGAGGCAATAAAATCGTTTGGTGGTAATTAGAATCCGAACCAATTTAAGTCATTTATGGCTGCCAAACAATCGCCTGGAGATTCCTATCTCCCCAGGAATCCAAGATGTTATTTGTAGGGGGGTCATAAACCAGGAGAGAAGGCAGTCCAGCCGGGGTGAGCTGTGAGGGGAATAGGGGAGAAGGAAAGTTGGCCCCCTCCAGGCAATGGGGAATGTCCCCCCACCAGAGGTGGCCCGGGCTGACCTCTCAGGGAGCTCGTGAGGGGAAAGGACTCTGCCTGGCAGGGCTCTCTCCAGAACCTTGAAAACTTAGCTCTAGGAAAGTTCTAGAAAGCACCGAGTTCTGAGTTTCCCACTCGAGCAACCCTGAATGTTTGCAGCGGGTGAGATGCATGCGGGTGTGGAGTGAAAATATTCTTCAGGTGAATCCAACTGAGGAAGTAGTGAACGGTGGTTCCCTCCTGGAGAGCCAAAGAGTTCCGATGCTTCTCGAAGGTTCTGGAAAGACCGACAAGAGCAAGCCAGGCACTAGAAGAGAGCTGATGTCCACGAAAGCCGTGTGTCTCAGACTTTGACTTTGACCACTGAACCTCTCCACCCCCGTCAGGAATCTATTAATAGCACAGTAGCACTGGAGCACTGTCCTCCCGTTGTTCATTGATTTGCTCGAGCGTGCACCAGTAATGTCTCCGCTGTGAGACTTGTTGTTCCTGTTTTTGGCATATCAAATACGCCATGGGGAGTTTGCCAGGCTCTGCTGTGCGGGCGGGATACTCTCGGTAGCTTGCCCAACTTTCCAAGAGGGGTGGAGGAATCGAACTAGGGTCGGCTGCGTACAAGGCAAACACCCTACCCACTGTGCTAGCACACCAGCTTTCCAATATAATTATAATGGAACTGGGGTTGGAGCGATAGCACAGCAGGTAGGGTGTTTGCCTTGCAGGTGGCCGACCCGGGTTCGATTCCCAGCATCCCATAGGGTCCCCTGAGCACCGCCAGGAGTAATTCCTGAGTGCAGAGCCAGGAGTAACCCCATGTGCATCGCCGGGTGTTACCCAAAAAGAAAAAAATAATTATAATGGAACTAAGTAAGGGTGGCCCAGGGGAAATCTTTCTCACATCAGGACACCCAAACTGAGACCTCAGCAACAGAAGGAAGCCAGCCTTGGGGAAACCCAGAAGCGGTACCCAGACACACTGTTCTTCAGGTCAAAGGGTACCGAGAGAAAATAGCAAGGCCATGTTTGAAGAATTTAAGGATGGCAAGAGTGGAAAGGAATTCGTCGGATGAGGTGAAAATGTACAAGTTACATCTTAGTATCTAGGGGTCTTGAGAAGCCCACTCATCCTTCCACTTCTGGAAAGCCCCCGGTTGGACAGGATGAGATTGCAGAATTCCTTTCCCTCGACAAATTATGTTCATAGACTTAATCTTCATCTCTCTGTCTGACGTTTGGGCCGGAAGCCATAAGCCTACTTTGCAAAGAGGCTGCACAGAAAGTGAGCAAGTACAGAACCAACAAACAGCCTTGTGCATCATTCTAGAGAATAAATATCACTCACCAAGCCCTCCTGTTGGTCTAGGAGGTGGGACATCACTCGGATTCTTACTTTCCCATGAGAAATGAAGGCAGGGTTATCTAACGCATCATTTGCAAGGTAGATGCAAATAGTAAACCATAGATTCTCTCTACTTCGATGGAGAAGTTCCTAGGGAGATAAATAAAACATTCTCAAAGGTCTTCATGCTTTTTCATCCCACCTCTACCCTTTCAACTTGCAGAAGTATCTACATATACCTGGAGTTCCTCGGTAGGGAATTATTCAGCTGTGCCCTGTGGAACTGATACACAAACCCACCTCCAGAGCATAAGGACCACACAGATCATGCAGTGAACCCTACGTAAGGCCCGGTGGCAGATTTCACAGAAACAGAAAAAAATTATCCCCCAATCCATATGAAATTCAACGAGTCCCAAAGGCACAACAATCTTAAGGAAGAATAAAGCTGCCGGCCTCAAAAATCCTGCTCTCAAACTTGATTACAAAGTGATAGTTATCATAATCGTATGATTTGACATTAAAAAATGGGCCAATGGAGCACATGAGAGAGTCCAGAATGAAAATTATGCACATATTGTTTACTGATCGATGAGGAGGGTGGCAATAACTCTCAGTAGGGAAAAGAGAGACTCTTCAATAAATAATACTGGGAAACCTATCTTGAAAAATGCAAGCTCTCGGGCTAGAGAGATAGTACAGAGGTTAAAGGGGTTGCCTCGAATGAAGTGAGACCTAGTTCATCTCTGACACCATATATGGTCCTCAAACATGCCAAGAGTGATCCCTGAGCACCTCCAGGTGTGGAGGGGAGGGGAGTGGAAGGGAGGGGAGGGGAAGGGAGGGAAGAGGAGGGGAAGGGAGGAAGGCAGGAAGGAAGGAAGGAAGGAAGGAAGGAAGGAAGGAAGGAAGGAAGGAAGGAAGGAAGGAAGGAAGGAAGGAAGGAAGGAAGGAAGGGAGGAAGGGAGGGAGGGAGGGAGGGAAGAAGGGAGGGAGGAAGAGAGGGAAGAAGGGAGGGAGGAAGGGGGAGGAAGGGGGAAGAAAGGCAGGGAGGGAAGAAGGGAGGGAGCAAGGGGGAGAGAGGGAGGGAGGGAGGGAGGGAGGGAGTGTGGGGGGGAGGAAACTGTTCAATCCCATGGCAAGGGCCCAAAGAAGTCCCAGTTCTCTGCCAGAGAAGGCCTGAAAAGGATGGGAGAGAAACGCCTTGTCTGAGGGCTTTCTGGAAGATTCCCTGGAAATGTAGGGGTGCAGGATCCTAAAAGCCAGGATGAGGGGGGACAGAGGCACAGGCCGACCACCAGGGGGTGGGAAAGCAGACCCTAAGAAAGGCCCGCTGACCCCAGGCTCCTGACTATTGCAATGATGCAACCAAAGGAGGACAAAGTTGTTCCCTTATCCTGCCTGTGACCTCTGAAGTGGCCTCCACAGCCCTAGAGCAAAGTTCAGGCTGGACTCTCAGCTGGCCCTCTGGAATGAGAAGCTCGTCCACTCAGCCAGGCTCTCCGAGCACCTACTGCGTGCAGAGCTGGCCTCTGCGAGCACCTACTGCGTGCAGAGCTGGCCTCTGCGAGCACCTACTGCGTGCAGAGCTGGCCTCTCCGAGCACCTACTGCGTGCAGAGCTGGCCTCTCCGAGCACCTACTGCGTGCAGAGCTGGCCTCTCCGAGCACCTACTGCGTGCAGAGCTGGCCTCTGCGAGCACCTACTGTGTGCAGAGCTGGCCTCTCCGAGCACCTACTGCGTGCAGAGCTGGCCTCTGCGAGCACCTACTGTGTGCAGGACCCTTCTAGGGGCTGGGATACCTCTGCAGAGTAAACGGAGGCGACCACTGGGCTCGCCGGTCGGACCCGAAACAGCCTCTACACTGCGAGTCCTTCTCTGTCGTTGACGTTACAGAGGTGACCGTGTGGGGAGGACAATCAAACGGGCCCTACGCAAAGCCAGGGCACAGGTGACCCTGGGGGATCTGCCCCCACCCCCCAAGTTGCTGAGCGTCTTGCTCTCAAGACTTCCCAGCAGTGCCGAGGGGGCCTGGGCCGAGTGACACTCGGCCAGCCAGGCTAGCGGGGGCCACGCTAGAGCCCAGCAGTGAGGCCCCATTTGGGCCCCGCAGTGCTGGGGGACACCAGGTCCACACCCGGTGAGTGTGTGGACTCACATACCACGCAGTGCCAGGCGTCCAACTCGGGCCCTGGACCTGCAAGGCGTGGATTCCTGACCCTTGAGCCCTCTCCCGGCCCGGCCGAACATTCTTGGTAAGGGATGAGGAGGAACGGGTAGGGCGTCACCAGCCAGCGAAGCTGGGGACACAGGTCACTGTCACTGTCATCCCGTTGCTCATCAGTGTGCTCGAGCGGGCACCAGTCACGTCTCCATGGTGAGACTTGTTGTGACTGTTTTTTGGCATATCGGATACTCCACGGGGAGCTTGCCAGGCTCTGCCGTGCGGGCAGGATACTCTTGGTAGCTTGCAGCTCTCCGAGAGGGACAGAGGAATCGAACTCGGGTCTTCCGCATGCAAGGCAAACGCCCTCCCCGCTGTGCTATCACTCCAGCCCAGGGGACACAGGTACCTTACAGATATACAGGCTCCTTCGGGGAGGTGACAGGGTCTCAGGGAGACAGTGGGCCGGGGGGTGGGGGCGGTCTGGGCCTCAGGGCAAGGAGGATCACTCAGTCAATTCACTCTTCGCCTTGGCGTGAAATACTCCCTGTGAGTATATGGGCTGCCCCAGATCCCCGGCCTTGTGGGAGGGAGTTGCCCTGCAGTATCTGAGAAGGTTCTGGACTTTTCTGAGATTAGGGGCTGGGGTGGAGGGGAGGGAAGCCCAGGGGTGCTGGAAGGACCATGCAGTGATATGGGCCATCGAGGAGCTCCCACGTGCACCCCAGACCTCTGAGTCACCTCCCAAGCTCTGAACTCTGTCTACATACATCAAGTTTCTTGGCTTTTTTGTTTTTGAAGGCTCACGCCCAGCAGTGCGCAGTGCTCAAGGAGCACTCCTGGAGGACTCAGGGGCCCCCAGCAGCGCTGGGGGTAGAACCGAGTCTGGCTGCTTCCTGGCGCCTAGCTAACTTCCTTTTCCTGTGTGATTTGAGCATAGGATTGTGTCTGGATTGTATTGATTTTGGTTTCGGGGGCCACACCTAGTGGTCTGCCAGCTTGGTGCTCTGGGGGGAGGGTCATTTCTTTTTTTTTAACATTTTTTTTCCCCAAGATTTTTTATTGAATCACTTGTCACTTGTCATCCTGTTGATCTTCGATTTGCTCGAGCGGGCTAGTGTAGCCCAATGGCATCTGCTCGCTCTGGGAACCCGAGTTCATGTTCGTGTTCCTTTTATTGGATCACTGTGAGATAAACCCTCGCAAAGCTGCTCATAATTAGGTTTGAGTCATACAGTGCTCCGACACCCGTCCCTCCACCACGGTACATTTCCCAGCACAGTGTCCCCAGGTTCCCTCCCATACACGCCCCTAGTTTCTCTCGCTCTCTCTCTCTGTCTCTCTCTCTCTTTCTCTCTCTCTGTCTCACTCTCTCTCTCTTTCTCACCCTCTCCTTTTGGGCATTGTGGTTTGTAATACAGATACTGACAGGTTGTCATGTATAAGCCTTTATCGACTTGCAACACTCAGTTCTTGTCCAGAGAGACCCTTTCCCGACTACGATTGCCGCGCTGGTCCTTCTCCATCTTACCTACCCATGCACACTCGCAGTAGATTCCAGCCCTCGTTCTCCCTGGCTTTGGATATTAGTTTTCTACTATATATATATTTTTATATCCCACAAATGAATGAAATGAATGCAGTCAGTCCATAGCCTTCCCTCTCCTTTTTTTTTTTCTTTTTTGGGTCACATTTGGCGATGCTCTGGAGTGACTCCTGGCTCTGCACTCAGGAATGACTCCTGGCGGTGCTCAGGGGACCCTATGGGATGCTGGGAATCGAACCCGGGTCAGCCGTGTGCAAGGCAAACGCCCTCCCCGTTGTGCTATCGCTCCAGCCCCCTCTCCTCGTGATACTCGTGTTCAGGAGACCAGGCAGGGCTAGGGGTTCAGCATGTGCTCAGTCCTTTCACCTGTCCTCTGGCCCCTCAGCCACTCGGTGTCCGTGTGTGTGTGTGTGTGTGTGTGTGTGTGTGTGTGTGTGTGTGTGTGTGATTTGGTGGGGGTGGGCACCCTCTGCCATGTTCAAGGCTTCCTCCTGGCTCTGTGCTCAGCGATCACTCCTGGTGGTGCTCAGGGGACCCTGTGATTGAACCGGGGTCAACCACATACAAGGTGGGGGCTCCAGAGAAATGGGTTCATGCCCTGCCCTGCCCTGCCCTGGACCCCACGGCTGGCCTCCAGGTCCATATCTAGGATACCTGAATGGCGTGGGGGGGCTTGGATCTGGGAGGGGGGCAAGAGGAAAGAAGAGAATTCGCAGCCCCCACTCAGATCCCCTGCAACGCCCACATTGGCAACTCCTGTTAGGACGAAGAGGCACTAGCAAATGACACAGGGGTCCCTAAGGAGCAGGCCCCGGGGAGTGGGGGGCCAGAGAGTGATACAATGTTGAAGAACCAGCATTTCCTAGACAGACCCCAAGGAGGGGACCAGGATGCCCTAGGCCAGAGGCAGAGCTAGTCCCAAGCCAGGAGCATCTTACGCTATTCATAACATACAATACAAAAGAGAACGTGGGGAGAGGCAGTCTGGTGAGCAACGCGGCCGGAGAAATGCTCCTGACCCGAATCCGGGCCAACAACACCGGGGATCCAGACGGAGGAGGTACAGCAGGCACACCTTCTCCGGATGGAGCCCTGGCGACACTGAGAAGCAACTAACACGGCTCCGGGTTGCGGGACTGGAACACATCCGAGCCGCGGGGGGGCACTGGAGTGGGGCAGCGCCTGCCCAAACTCCAAATGGTCCCGGCCGCCGGAAGTCCCGCCCTCGACCCACCCTCGGCGCCATCTTCCCACCTTCAACAGAGAAGCGGCCAGGCAGTCTGGTGAGCAACGCGGCCGGAGAAATGCTCCGGACCCGAATCCGGGCCAACAACACCAGGGATCCAGACGGAGGAGGTACAGCTGGTACACCTTCTCCGGATGGAGCCCTGGCAACACTGAGAAGCAACTAACACGGCTCCGGGTTGCGGGACTGGAACTAAAAACTGAAAACATACAATCTTTTAATGACAAACCAATTATCAAATGCTTCCTTAGTAGGGCTGTCTTCATTGGGGGGAAACTCCAACAACAATAGTGAGTTTTGTTTTGCAATATGGAATGTAAGCAAGGTAGAGAGAAAATGAAGTGAAATTCATCAGTTATACAGTTGGGGGGGGCTGTGGCGGGGGGTATACTGGGGATTTTGGTGGTGGAATATGGGCACTGGTGAAGGGATGGTGTTTGAATATTGTATAACTGAGACATAAACCTGAAAACTTTGTAACTTTCCACATGGTGATATAATAAAAATTTAAAAAAAAATTTAAAAAAAAAAACAAAAAAAATAAAGAAAGAAAGAAAAAACAAACAAAAAAAAAGAGAACGTGGGGGAGATTGTCACCATAGAGGCAAGGGGAGGGGTGGGAGGGGGGGTGCTAGGGACCTTGGTGGTGGAAGATGTGCACTGGAGGCAGGTTGGGTGATCGATCATTGTATGGCTGAAACTCAAACAGGAAAGCTTTGTAACTGTATCTCACGGTGATTAAAATAATAATAATAATTTTTAAAAGTATGAAAAAAGTACTTTTATTTTTAAAAATAAAAAAGACCCGGCGGCGTGTAATCCCACCAGCGGCCAACATCCAGAGACTTAAAAGCAAGTTCCCGGAAGCTTCTCTTCCGGGAGAACCTGGCAAGCTACCGAGAGTTTCCTGCCCACATGGGAGAGCCTGGCAAACTCCCCGTGGTGTATCCATATGCCAAAACCAGTAACAAGCTGGGTCTCATTCCCCTGACCCTGAAAGAGCCTCCAATGCGGCATCGTTGGGAAGGATGAGTAAAGAGAGGCTGCTAAAATCTCAGGGCTAGGACGAATGGAGACGTTACTGAGACCGCTTGAGAAATTCGACGATCAATGGGATGGTGATGATGATGATGATGATGAGAAATTCGACGATCAATGGGATGGTGATGATGATGATGATGATGATGATGATGATGATGATGATGATGATGATGGTGATGATGATGGTGATGATGATTATGATGATGATGACGATGATGATGATGATGAAAAAGAATTTACGCACACACAATTTATTTAAACACCATGTCTTACAAAGTTGTTCATGCTGATTTGCTGATTTGTTACAGACATTCATATTCCCACACCAATGCCACCACACCCGTCACCTTCCCTCCATCTCCGTCTCCGTTTTCCCAACCACCCTGCAAGCCTGTCCCCAGAGCAGGCCCGCAGTAATTTATTTTAATATTGCTTGGTACCACTCAATGGCTCACGGGATAATCCAACGATATTTCTGTAGAGGAAAATAATTTGTGAAAGTTGTTGTATCTCATCATGGGGGACCGGTTTGTGTGAGGGGCTGTTGTTGCAAGTGAAGCCTTGTGTGTTCATGAGTTGTGAGTCAAGATTCTTTGGTGTCTACACCTCATTCCCATCCAATCTGGCGTGCTCCTACCGGGATGTCAGTGTTGTAGAGTTTGGAGATGTTGCTCCAGAAAGTCCAGAATATTTCCCTGGGCATCCTGTGAGGCCCAGTCCTGAGATGGTCGAACCCAGCTGGAGGCATGGCAGGGGCTTTGGAGTCTGGGAATGGCCGCTGGGGTTTTGGGTAGGGCCCGTCCACTGCCAGGATCACCCCAGAGCTCTCAGCCAGGAACAGGTGTCCAAGAAATTTTAACAGCTAATTGATCTCTTTCGAGATTTATTTATGAGTCTCTGGAGCAAGGCTGGTGGATGAGCTTGCACGGTGGCGAAGGTCGTCTATGGGCATGGTTGCCAATAAAACTTTATTTACAAAACAGGCAGGGGGCTGGATTTTTCCACAAGCCTTAAGTTCTGACCCTGTGTCCTTAAGCCACCCCCCCACCCACTCACACACACACACACACACACACACACACACACACACAAGGACTTCTGGATTCTTCCGTGATAAAGAAGACACTATTCTAAGGCTGGAGCGATAGCACAGCAGGTAGGGCGTTTGCCTTGCACACAGACAACCCGGGTTCGGATCCTAGCATCCCATAGGGTCCCCTGAGCACCTCCAGGAGTAACTCCTCAGTGCAGAGCAAGGAGGAACCCCTGAGCATCACCGGGTGTGACCCCAAAAAGATAAAGAAAAACGAAGACACTATTGAGACACTGAAGTTTCTGTGATGGCCACTTTTTCCGACCACCTCTTCCCCCACACCGCTTGAATCTGCCAAGCCAGTGACACTCAGGTCTGTCTGACTCTGTCTGTTAAAACTCAGAGAGACAGTCAGAGAGACGGTCCAAGGACGCAGGGGCTCACTGGCATGCAGTTTGACTCAAGGCTCTGGGTATGGTCTCTGGGGTGACCCCTGAGCACCTCTGGCTGTGCGCAACCCAATAGTATAAACAAAAGTTAGGGGAAAGAATCATTGTCTTATTGAAAATCACGGTGTCTCAATAAAGATGAAACAAAGAATAAAAATAGTCTGTTTACTGTCATTTGCTCTAGGAGGTTGGGGGGACCTTAATATGAATTTCAGGGGGATACAAAATTTCACCTGCAGCACTAACACTTGCTGTTTGTTTCACTGACTGAAATGGTGGATAAATGAAAAAAAATTAATGTATTACTTTTAACATTTAAGTATATTCACAATAGTGTATTATTTTAAACATAAAAACAACTTCCTCAAAAAAAAAAAGTTAGGGGGAAAAGCTCAGTGGGCTGGAGCACACGGGTGGCACGTGGGAGCCCTCAGTTCGGTCACCAGCACCATCGGGAACAACTGCCAAGAGGCAGTGATGTCGGTGGTCACCCACGGGTGACTTATGTGAAGTGGGGAGGAGAAAGACAGTCACTCTCTCCCGACCCGCCTCTGCCACCCAGGACCAGGGCTACTGGGCTCTTGTCTCGCCTCGTAGAAAGGAACTTCAGGAGTAGACCAGCAGTGAAATGACGACAGTTTTTGGGGCTGGAGCAATAGCACAGCGGGGAGGGCGTTTGCCTTGCACGCGACTGGCCCGGGTTCGGATCCCAGCATCCCATATGGTCCCCTGAGCACCGCCGGGAGTGATTCCTGAGTGCAGAGCCAGGAGTGACCCCTGTGCATCGCCAGGTGTGACCCAAAAAGAAAAAAAAGAAATGATGACAGTTTTTATTTGGAGGTTTTGAAGGGAAGGAGGGAGAGGAAGTGGGAGAGAGAGGGGAGAGTAACGCGCTCGAGAGGGACCCCAGGCTTCCCCAAGGGCGGAGAGAGCCCTACACACACCCCGGCATTCGACAGGAAAGCATGAACGTCCACATCTCATGAAGGGTGATGTGGGCGACACATGTGTCCAGGCACCGCATGTGCTCAGCCACGTGGGCGCAAGCAACACACAACACATGCGTGCCCTTCCTTTGGTCAAGGTGGCCTTGGGTCACACCCAGCGCTGCTCAGGGGTTACTCCTGGCTCTGCACTCAGGAATTACTCCTGGCAGTGCTTGGGGGACCATATGGGATGCCGGGGATCGAACCCGGGTCGGCCGCGTGCAAGGCAAACGCCCTACCCGCTGTGCTATCGCTCTGGCCCCTCAAGGTGGCCTTTAGAGGATTCCTCCAACCTGCCCCCATGGGGGGCTTCTCCCTAGGTCCAAGTCCATTGCTCAGGGGGCTCCCAGGGGGGTTGGGCGTGGGGAGGGTCTTCCTTGATGTTCCTTTCCCGACCTTTTATTTCTGCCGGAGCTTCTCTGGGTCTGTGGCTGTAGGCAGGTGAGGGAGGGTCTTTTCCGGCCTTACTTCCTGTTGATTCCTGTTTTCTGCAAGGCCGGCTTGTGTGGTCGCCTTGGGAGGGGGCCTTCCCTCCCCCGCCAACATCAGAAGGTGCCCCCTGAGCACCACCTGGGCAGACCCCAAAACCAAAAGGAAAGAAATCTAGCTTGAGTAACTGCAATTCAGACCAGCAACGTGCGTCTTCCTTCCCCAGGGAGCTCCTGGGCCCCTCTGCCGGCCTCCTCCTCCCACCTGGAACCCCGTTCAGTGGACGCCTCTCCTAGGGCAGCACATCAGCCTGGGGTGGGGGGGTGGGGGGTCCAGGCAAACAGCCCCAGAGTCTTGGTTCTTGAGACAAAAACGCGCTTCCGAGGAAGGCGGAAGTGCAACTCAGAGAGGGTTAGCCATTTGCCTGGGGTTGCAGAGCTAGAGAATGTCCGGGCAAGAACTAGAACCAGGGGCTGGAGCCATAGCCCAGCGGGGAGGGCATTTGCCTTGCACGCGGCCGACCTGGGTTCGATTCCCAGCATCCCATAGGGCCCCCCGAGCACCGCCTGGAGTAAGAATGATCCCAGAGCCCCCCAGGAGTCCACTTTGTCCGAGGCCGGGAAAGGGTACAGGCCTGCAAGAGAGAAGAGGGACCAGGCGCAGGCCGGGGCGGGCTCTGTCGGGCTCCAGCCGGGCCAGACAGTGCTGCCAAGTCAAGGAGTTGTTATGTGGTGCCAGGGAGGAATCGGGGCCCAGAGAGGGAGAGACACCTGACTCAGGCCACACAGGGATGAGCACAGAACTTGGAGCCCCCCCCCAGTAGGACTTGCTGACTCTCCCTCTGGGGTTTGCCCCTCAAGACCGCCCAAGGTGGAGGGGTCGGGGGGACACAGGTGAGTGCAAACAGGTGGCATCAGGCCCCCCTGCGCTCTCGTTCCTCTCCCAGGGGGTCGGGGACGGCCCGACGGGGACCCGGGCCACGGGCCGCAGGGCCATGGAGCGGTTTATCAGCCGCCAGGAAATGCCCAGCCGTCTTGAACTTCTGAACCCCTCGTTCACCTCCCGCTGAACCCAACGAAACAGCCTCTTGGCTGTTATTATTTTACTGCCTGGTCGTAAATTCTTCTCCGAGCCCACTTTATGGCCGAGGGGAGCCGGCACTCGGGGCCCGGTGGAGGAGGGCACCCCAGGGTTCTTTTTGTTGTTGTTGTTGATTTTTGCTTTCTGGGGCAGCCCCGGCCATGCTGGGTGGTGGGGTGGGGGGTTCCTCCTGGCTCTGCACTCAGGAGTTACTCCTGACAGTGCTCGGGGGGGACCCTACGGGATGCTGGGAATCGAACCCTGGCCGGCCCCGTGCAAGGCAGACAGACGCCCTCTACGCTGTGCTAAGGCTCCGTCCCCCGAGAGCACCCCAGGGTTTATAAAGAGCCGCTGCCGTCAGCGGCCAGGCAGGGGGGCAGCTGGGCGCACCCCAGGGTCTCAGAGAGAAAACCGGGGAGCCTCAGGCTCTGGGTCTGAGAGCCGCGGGGGGCTGGGGGGGGCAGTTCCCATCCTTCTCCGAGGAGCACTGAGGGACCGGCCAGGCGTCTGATAGGCCCCCACCCAGAGGAAGGCACTGGGGGGTCCCGAGAGGAGGCTCATGCAAGCCCACCCACCCCACTCACTCCTGCCAGAAGGAGATCACAGGTCGAGGCACCACACACACACACACACACACACACACACACACGCACACACACACCCTCCATTCTTCTCAGAATCCGCAGCCTGGGAGAGTGGAGCCCGCCCCCCTCCCCCACCCCTTGGCAGAGACATTCATTTATCTCCCGATTGTTCCTGATCCCCAGCCCAACCCCAAACACTGAGTGTCCCCTCTGTCGACGAAGGTCCCCCGAGAGCAGTCCAGGGGTGGAGGAAGAACTGGCTGGGCACCCCAGGACGGGCACCCACTGACTGGGCACCCCAGGACGGGCACCCACTGGCTGGACACCCCAGGACAGGCACCCACTGGCTGGGCACCCCCAGGACAGGCACCCACTGGCTGGGCACCCCCAGGATGGGCACCCACTGGCTGGACACCCCAGGACAGGCACCCACTGCTGGGCACCCCCAGGACAGGCACCCACTGGCTGGACACCCCAGGACAGGCACCCACTGGCTGGGAACCCCAGGACAGGCACCCCGCTCTGGTACCCGTTGCTCCCTCTCTCCTCCCCATCCCTCAGATCCTCAAGCTACTCTTGGGGTACACAAGGACCCCCGTGGGGGGGAGCCTGCTGGGGAGGGTGGGTGCTGTGGGGAGAGAGCCTGGTGCCCAGCAGGCAGGGTCTCCCCTAGAGCCCAGAGCCCCCCCTCGGGGATGGACAGTTTGGGGCTCCAGCCTCCTCCACCCTTGTTCTAAGTCATGGTGCAGGCGGAGGCAGGAGGTGGTGGGTTCGAGTGTCCTAGGGGAATGAGGGGGGGACAGTAAGGCTCCTCTCCCTCCCTCCCATGCCTGTCGCACCCTGAATTCCTCGGCTGCCCGTTCCGCTGTCGCTTCTCTCAGGTATATCCAGACACTCAGGTCTGGGGTCAGGGGAGCACAGCCGCTGGCGTGGGGACCCAGGCGCAGAGACCCCTGGAAAGACAAGGAGGCGGCCCAAGGTGCAAGCCCGAGGCCACGGAAGGGGCAGCCGCCAGGGGATATGGGGGGGGCCTGTGGAGCCACAAACCACGCGCCCGCCTTGCCAAGCCCCCTTTGTCCCCGCTCGTCTGCTCTTTGGGGGGCAGGGGGCCTCAGTTTCCCTGCTGCTCTGTGAAAGGGGGAGGGTGCTGTGTGCGTTTCCGTGTGACCGGGTGAGCTCTCCGGGCTGCTTCCCGGGATCCAGCCATGCAGGGACACAGCGGGGGGCTGGAGGGGTCAGGGGGGTGGGAGGGGGGAGATGGGGAGACAGGAAGGAAGATCATGACCCCTCGCCCGATCCCTGGGCACCCTGGCGGTCAGCCCGCTTCCTGGCCGGCCCTTTGGGGAAGCAGGCGGTGAGGTCCCTTGCGAACGCCTTCCGGAATGAAGTGGCAACTGCAGGTGCCACCTGGACGAAGGTGCAGCCGTGGTGACTCCCTGCCCCTTCTCTGGGCGCCAGGTGCTGGCCCCAGGCAGACAATGGCCCGAGTTCGGGGCTGGCCCTGGTTTTGCTGGCCTGCCGGCCCTGCCTCCTGCCTGAGATGGGAACTGAGACTTGGCGGTGCTCTGCTGGGATTCGGTAGAGGGCAGAGCCGGAGGAGCAACTGAACGTGTGTCTGTGGTCCCGGCATCCACACGCCCAGCAGAGGGTCCAGGCCGCCAGATTCTCCATCCCTAACATCCTCCTCCACGCAGACTTCCACTCTCGGTCCCTCTCGGGGTCCAGATGGAGAAGGCCACGTTTCCCTGGACATCAGAGATACCTTTTCCCCGTGTCCTGACCCCCCTCCCCGACTATTTGGAACTGGGGGGTGTGTGTATTTGACCCTTTTCCTCCTACAGAATTGCGGGGTGCTCCCTTACAGCTCAGCCCACGAATGGGGTCCACCACTCCCACTGATGCTCTCTCAGCTCCCAACCCCACTCCTCCCCACAAAAAAATTAAAAACCTACTTAACGCCTTCTCCAGATGGAGCCCCGGAGACACTGAGCAACTACTAACACGGCTCCGGGAGGCAGGACTGGGACAACTCCGCTAATGCGGCCGCGCGACCTTTTCTGAAAAATGAAAACATACAATCTCTTTGTTTGTTTTTTTTTTTTTTTTGCTTTTTGGGTCACACCCAGCGATGCTCAGGGGTTACTCCTGGCTTTGCACTCAGGAATTACTCCTGGCAGTGTTTGGGGGACCATATGGGATGCCGGGGATCGAACCCGGGTCGGCCGCGTGCAAGGCAAACGCCCTACCCGCTGTGCTATCGCTCCGGCCCCAGAAAAACATACAATTTCTTGATGCCATCCAGCATGTCTGACTGTTGGAGGAAAACCTCCAAATAACGGTAGTGAGATTCCTGCTGAAAATTGAATGCAATCAAAGTAAGGAAAGAGTAAAGTGAAAAATGTCTGTCACACAGGCAAAGGGGGAGTGGGAGGAGGGTATGGGGGGGGGGTTGGGGTGGGTCAAATATGGAAACTTTGTAACTGTATCTCACAGTGATTCAATAAAAAATAAATTTTAAAAAAATAAACCTACTGACTTCTACCACCTCTCCTGCTTCGTTCCAGGAAACCACCACCGTTTGCCAGGAATGGGTGTTGGCATTTGTCTGTTGGCTTCGTTTATTTCTATTCCACAGAGGTGTGAACGCACCAGCAATTGCCTTTCCTTTCTTAGTTCACTCAGGGTCACCTCAAGTTCAAGCCGTTTTTCCCCAAAGGGGGCAATTTCATTTTTTTTCACGGTGAAGGAATATTTCCATGGACCACCTAGACGATGATTCCTTAAGTCAGTCCTCTGTGGACGGGGGCTCAGCTCCATTCTGTCTCAGCTCCTCTAAGTCAGGCTACTATGAACAGAGGAAGGCAAAAATCTTCCCAGAGTGGGGCTGGAGCGATAGCACAGCGGGGAGGGCGTTTGCCTTGCACGCGGCCGACCCGGGTTCGATTCCCAGCATCCCATAGGGTCCCCTGAGCACCCCCAGGAGTAATTCCTGAGTGCAGAGCCAGGCGGAAGCCCTGTGCATCGCCAGGTGTGACCCCCCCCCCAACAAAAAGGGTCTCACAGCCAGAGAGAGAGGTAAGGGGCTTGTCTGCACACAGTTGAGTGGATTTGATCCCCAGCACCCCATGAGATCCGCCAGCATTCCTAGGGGTTATCCCAGAGCCAAGAGTAAGCCCTGAGTATTGTCCAAACATTCACCCTCCCCGCCCCCCCCAAAAGGAGGAGTTTGACCTTGAGCACCTTTCGCAGGAGCTTGGGGCTAGAGGCCCCCTCACCGCTCCCCGCACCCAGCCCAGCCTGAGGGGGGAGGTCATCCCAGCACCGTATCCCCAGGGGTCTCTGAGCTCGGGTTTGAGGGTCACTCTTACATCAGTCATCCTCGGGGCCACTCAGCAGCCGCTCAGTGTCCACTAGCTCCCCACCCTCCACCCCTGCCATGGGGCCAAGTGCCCCCTGCAGGGACATCCCCTGCTCCCAGAGCACCAGCAGGTGCAAACCCAGGTCCAGCGACGTGATGGGGGGAGACAGGGAGCAACAGCTCGGGGGGCACAGGCAGCGGGAACCTCTGAGCTTAGGCCCCCTTCCTGCCTCTCGGAGTTCCGGCTGCAGCACCCCATCATGCCTGCTCCCGGGACCCCCTTCGTGACCGTCTCCTCCCCTCTCCGCTAGCCGTGGGGCAGGACGGCAACCCGGGGACTCCATCACCTTGGTGCTCCTAACTCTTAGTGGTGAGAAGAGGGGCCCAGGAGTAAGGAAACTCCCTCTGGGGCCAGAGGTGAGGAGGTGTACCTGACTCCCGACCCCGGGGCCATCCCTGGCACCTCGTGACATCCTGCCCCCACCCCCAGGACTGCAGGCGGAGGTCCGGGAAGTCTCCAAACACTACCCAAAGGTTCCGCATCCTCCAGCCCTTGTGGTTGTGCTTGGCAGAGGACCATCAGGGTCTTCTGAGTACTGCTTGGGAGCCCCCCTCTTTTTTTCCATGTTTTGTTTTGCTTGGGGGCCACACACGGCAGCACTCAGGGCTGAGTCCTGGATTCATGCTCAGGGATCACTCCTAGTGGAGCTTGGGGGACCCTATCAGGTACTTGGGGTAGAATACCCGGATTGGCCACGTGCCAGGCAAGGACCCTCCCCACTGTTCTATCTCTCCAGCCCTGCGCCTTTCTATCCATGAAGTCCCATTGGCTCAGATGGTGGGGCAGGTTCCAGGGGAGGGGCTTATGGCGCCCACCCACAGTCTTTTTTTTTAATTTCTTTTATTAGTGAATCACAGTGGGGCACAGTTACAGACTTACAAACTTTCGTGCTTGCGGTTCACTCATACAATGATCTCATACCCATCCCTCTACCAGTGCCCATTCTCCACCACCAATATTCCCAGCATCCCTCCCACCACCCCTGCCCCATCCCCCCCACCCCACCCCGCCTCTGTGGCAGGCGGATTCCCATTTGTTCTCTCCTTTTGAGTGTTGTAGTTTGCACTAGAGTCATTGAGCGGCCATTGTGTTCGATCTATAGTCTACATTTGGCACGCATCTCCCAACCCAAGCTGGTCCTCCAAATACCCTTTACTTGATGGTCCCTTCTCTACCTGAGCTGCCTTTCCCCCCACCATGGGAGGCCGGCTTCCCAGCCATGGATTAGACCTCCTGGTCCTTATCTCTACTATTCTTGGGCCACCCACAGTCTTAACTCCTCTACCAACACCATTAACTTGTCACCCTGCACCCGTACTTCTCCTGGGAGGAACACGGGTCTGGCAGGAATTTCCGATGGAGGGCTGAGAGCACGTGCCCCCTCTCTCCTGCCACCCCCTGAGCCAGGGCTCTGCCAGACCAGGCTTCAGAGGTGGAAGCTTCCCTCCTCTCCCCACCTGTGGGACGCCTCCGTGGCCGGAGATCTCTCCTTGCCCAACACACTCATCACCTGTCACCAGAGAAGAGTCCTTTATTGCTCTCAGTCGCCGTCATGGATAATTAAACAACAAATGCGCTAATCTCATTAAGCCACTTATTTAATTAATTTCTTTTAATGCCTGTCATTAGTTAATATGATAATGCTTTCTTTCATCCAGAGAAAGCCTGAAGGCTCTCTGAGCCCCTCATGTTATTATTATCATTGAGGCATTGAGAGGTGAGGAAGTGGGGGGACATTGCTCAAAATCTCCCCCAAGACTCCTGGTGGGACGGAAGCCCCTTGCCGTCTCATCTGTCGACTCTGTGTGCCTGCCCCGGGCCCCACACCCACGCGACTCTCCCCAGCCCTCCTTCCTTGCTTATTCTCACGGGGACACCCAACCTCCATCACATCAAGATCTTGGCCCAGCTCCAAGCTCCTAAACATGCCACCAAACCCAAGCCAGCACAGTAGGAGCCCATAAGCCCCCGTGGGGAGACAATGGAAGCCCACTGAGATCAAATGAGCAAAACAAAAATGCAAAAGGTGGGCTGGAGAGGGTGGGGCATTTGCCTTGCACGCAGCTGACCCAGGTTCGATCCCCAGCATCCCATATGGTCCTCCAAGCACCACCAGGAGTAATTCCTGAGGGTAGAGCCAGGAGGAACGCCCCTGAGCATCACCAGTGTGACCCAAAAAAGGGAAGAAAAAAAAATAGAATGTAGAAGGTTCAAACGGCACCAACCTGCTCAGTAAATCCTGACTTTCATGGCACCATTGAGGATGTTTAATGAGAGCAAACCATGGCATGGGTAGCCAGCAAAACTAGCAAAGCATGAGGAAGCAACATGCTGAATGCAGAAAACTACAAGCAGAAATTAAGAGTACGGTAGGCGGGATAAGGAAAACTCGAGGGGGAGAGATGCAACAATCTTCACACACTTTCTTTTATTTATGCTCAGATCTTACACCCCTGACTCTGCACTCAGAGATCACCCCTGGTAGGGCTCAGGGGACCTAGGCAGTGCCAAAGCTCGAACCCCAGTTGGCTGCATGCTAAGCAAGCGTCCTACCTGCTGCAACATCTCTCCAGCCCTCACCCCAGAGGGAGTGGGGGTCTGGTGCTTTTGAGCAAGGAAACTTGCTGAGCATAACTACTGGAAAGGGGACCCAAACTTATGTTGGGGTGCCAGCTCCCTAAAAGCCAAAATCAGGCTGTTCCTCTCAGACCCGGCTGGTGTAGAAAGAATGAGCACCCAAGTGCTCCTGTAACAAGCTTATATCTCTTTCAAGAGATGGTGAGGCCCGCTGGATCCATATAACAGCGGGGAGGGCATTTGCCTGGCGTGCGGCTGACCTGGGTTTGATCCCCCTGGCATCCCATATGGTCCCCGGAGCACCACCCGGAGTAATTCCTGAGTTCAGAGCCAGGACTAAGCCCTGAGCATTGCCAGGCCTGACCCCAAAAAGCAAATTTTTTTCAAAAAATGAATTAATTAAAGAGAGATGGTGAGGCTAGAAAAGGAGGAACAAGGTGGGTTTGGAGGAATTCTACAACTCTAAGAGGTGCTCAAGGTAATGTTTAAGGACCTTGAGCAGACTTCAGTCTGTTGATTGGATTACATTCTATTCCTCGGCTTCAGACCACAAACAAAATGAATAATTCCATTAGTTGTTAGAAACAGTAATAATCCTGGTGGGTATGAATTTTATTGCTATGGTAACCGTGAAACCCAGAAATAGTAAATTAAAAGTTCCTGCATGTCTTGGGAAGTACGTTGCTTTGCTGATACTCCATCAAGCATCATAATTCCATTAGTAGTTAAAAATTGTAATAATACCCCTGACAATAACTTTTATTGCCAGACCTGTAAAACACAAAGATAAGAAATAATTTTGTCAACAGGAAAGCGGGGATAATAACTCAACTGTATTGGTGAGAACGTGTGTGTCGGGTTTCTGAGTGCCTAGCGTCTCAAGGTGGGGATGTGAGCCCCTCAAATAATCACCCCCCAAATCTGTTTGACTGTTTGTTTATACAGAGGACACACCTGGCGGTGCCCAGGGGCTACTCCAAGCTCCGTGCTCAGGGGGATGGCTTCCGGTGATGCTCAGGGGAATATCCTATGGTGCCAGGAAGCAAACTTGGATCTCCTGCATGCAAAACATGAGCTCAGCCATTGAGCTCGCTCTCCCACCCCGAGATCCAGAGCTATTTCTCTCTCCCATTTCTCCTGTGCAGAATGGGGCAAAGAAAGGGTGCACTTCGGGAACAGGCTAACGGTCATTCGGGACACTGGAACTTGACCTTCCCACCTGTGAAATGGGATGCCATCGATTCGATTTCTGCTTAGACAAATGTCTGAGGATGGAGCCACTCTCCAAGACAGCGACCCTGACTGCAGGTGGGGGAGGGGGGGAACTTGTGGGCTGGGAATGAACACTCTGTATGCAGAATTCATGAGTCCATGAGCAAAAACTCCAAATAAGGAAGCTGAAGAGGGCCCGGAGCGAGAGTACAGCAGGGAGGGCATTTGCCTGGCACACAGCCGGATTCAATCCCCAGTACCCCCGTCTACCCCCTTGAGCCTGCCAGGAGTGATCCCTGAGTGCAGAGCCAGGAGTAAGTCCTGTAAGTCCTGAACACCTCTTGGTGTGACTACACACACACACACACACACAGAACCAAAAGTCTGAGGCTACCTCATGTGCAAGCATGCAGGGAAACACTCTCTGAAGAACGAAGCCTGAGCTCTTCTCTCACAAGGGGAACCCGGGCTGAAGCAACAGTGCAGCAGGGTTGTCTTGCATGCGGCGCCCCGGGGCTCAACCCCCAGCACCCCATTTTGGTACCATGGGGGGGGGGCCCAAACCAAATAATAGCAATGGAATTCAAAGGTCCTGGGAGTGATCTCAGTCTACAGCCCGGATGTAGCCTTCCGCCTTCCGAGAACTTCACCTGGGGGCCTCTCCGGCCTCCCGCTTCCCTCTCTGCCCCTTGCACAGGCCAGCTCCCCTGGGACCACCCTAGGGAGAGGATGTGGGGAGATCATTGCTCTTGGCCTCTCCTGTACCATGACCCAAAATAAAATAAAATAATAAAACTTTTTTCTCAAAAAATGGAAGCCTCGGGGCTGGAGCAATAGCACAGCGGGTAGGGCGTTTGCCTTATACACGGCTGACCCGGGTTCGATCCCCAGCATCCCATAAGGTCCCCCGAGCACCACCAGGAGTGATTCCTGAGTGCAGAGCCAGGAGTAACCCCTGTGCATCGCCAGGTGTGACCCAAAAAGAAAAAAAAAATGAAAGCCTGAAACAGCTCTATCATGAGCAACTTTGGAAACCACAGTGTTTAAATAAAGTTTTAGTTTTTTTCCTTTCAGGATGAGGGGCTGGAGTGATAGCACAGCAGAGAGGGCATTTGCCTTGCACACAGCCAACCTGGGTACGATATTTGACATCCCATACGGTCCCCTGAGCGCTGCCAGGAGTCATTCCTGAGTGCGGAGCCAGGAGGAACCCCTGTGCATCACCGGATGTGGTGCACCAAAAAAAAAAAAAAATCAGGATAAGTGAGATGTGAAGGGAATCAACGTTGATTCCCTTTGAAGGGAATGATGACGGGAGAGTAGAGGATGGAGAGGAATGTAGAAAAGAATTCTGGGAGGGGGGAGGGAGGCGTGCAATAGTGCATGACATTAATTACACTGTTCTACTCTGAGCACCCCACCACCGCCACCACCCCCGGGTCACCCCAACGCTGAAAGAGGAGCAAAGCTAAGACAAAAGAGGCTCCCTGAAAAACACGCCCCCACCCCCAAAGAAAGGCTCCAAAGGGGACTCTATCATCAAAGACTTTAGAACTGCATCTACTTGAGTGATTTTTCAGACCTGCTGGGGGCATTTCCCCGAGTGTCGGGCAAGGGGCCGAGCCCCCGAAAGGGCAAAGCAGAGCCCCAGAGCCAGTGCCCCCCCCCACCCCACAGCTGTGCTCCGCCGCCCTCAGATCTGTGTGAAGCCCCCGCAGCGCCTCATCGGAATTCACTGCATCTTTCCGGGCTGTCGAGGTGTCACCTGCACAGCTGTGCGGTCCACTCTCAGGGACCTTGCCGGACACTCCTTTCGACTCACTCTGACACATTCATATTAAATTTATTTCTCTCCTGCCCTGCCTCGTCCCCCCCCCCCCCCAGGATCCCAGTCAGGGCTCAAGGATATGTGCCAGAGAACAAGATAACATCCCTGATGACAGATCGAGAGAGATAAGAAAATGGCCGAGGGGAGGTTTCGGGGAAGAAAGCTTTCCAGGCCAGTTGTGTTCAGAGCCCGCACTCCGAGGGCTCATGAAACTGGCTTTGAGCTCTCGAGCCACTGCAGAGAAATGCAGACACCTTGACGGTGCAGTGACTGGGGCCTCGACTGCCCGACTCTCCACCCTCGGACCCATTCACGAAACTGGAGATAGCGCAGCTGACACAGACGGTGACTGAGACACGTGTTATTCACGTGGGGACTGTCTAAGGCTCCTTCCCTGGGCTGAAGCCAGGCTCCTGCCCTCGGGGCAGCCACACAAGCTCTGGGCTGGCCACAGGCTCTCTGGGCACTAAAGTTGGTCTTCAGGATGCCGCAACCAAGTGTCGGGGCTGGAGAGATAATCCAGCGGGTAGCGCGCGTGCCTTGCACACAGCCGACCTGGGTATGATCCCAGAACTCCAGGTGGCGCCCTGACGTGCCAGTGTCACACGCTAAGGGGGCACTGCCCCCTCCTCCGGCTCCTCCACTGCTCTGGGGGTTCTGCTAATCCTAGTGTCAGTGCTCCGACACGCTCAGAAAGTGCAACCCGGGGCCAGAGCGATAGCACAGCGGGGAGAGCGTTTGCCTTGCACGCGGCCGACCTGGCTTCGATTCCCAGCATCCCATAGGGTCCCCCCCCGAGCACCACCAGGAGTAACCCCTGTGCATCACCGGGACAA